>NC_091334.1:6825494-6840494 GCF_038502225.1 Cherax quadricarinatus | reverse complement strand
CAGTGATTGATGAACCAGTGATTGATGGAGCAGTGATTGATGAAGCAGTGATTGATGAAGCAGTGATTGATGAACCAGTGATTGATGGAGCAGTGATTGATGAAGCAGTGATTGATGAAGCAGTGATTGATGAAGCAGTGATTGATGTGGCAGTGATTGATGAAGCAGTGATTGATGAAGCAGTGATTGATGAAGCAGTGATTGATGAAGCAGTGATTGATGAAGCAGTGATTGATGAACCAGTGATTGATGGAGCAGTGATTGATGAAGCAGTGATTGATGAAGCAGTGATTGATGAAGCAGTGATTGATGTGGCAGTGATTGATGAAGCAGTGATTGATGTGGCAGTGATTGATGAAGCAGTGATTGATGAAGCAGTGATTGATGAAGCAGTGATTGATGAAGCAGTGATTGATGAAGCAGTGATTGATGAACCAGTGATTTATGTGACAGTGATTGATGAAGCAGTGATTGATGAACCAGTGATTTATGTGACAGTGATTGATGAAGCAGTGATTGATGAAGCAGTGATTGATGGAGCAGTGATTGATGAAGCAGTGATTGATGAAGCAGTGATTGATGAAGCAGTGATTGATGAAGCAGTGATTGATGTGGCAGTGATTGATGAAGCAGTGATTGATGAAGCAGTGATTGATGAAGCAGTGATTGATGAAGCAGTGATTGATGTGGCAGTGATTGATGAAGCAGTGATTGATGAAGCAGTGATTGATGAACCAGTGATTGATGAAGCAGTGATTGATGAAGCAGTGATTGATGAAGCAGTGATTGATGAACCAGTGATTGATGAACCAGTGATTGATGAACCAGTGATTGATGAACCAGTGATTGATGAACCAGTGATTTATGTGGCAGTGATTGATGAAGCAGTGATTGATGAACCAGTGATTTATGTGGCAGTGATTGATGAAACAGTGATTGATGAACCAGTGATTTATGTGGCAGTGATTGATGAACCAGTGATTGATGAACCAGTGATTTATGTGGCAGTGATTGATGAACCAGTGATTTATGTGGCAGTGATTGATGAAACAGTGACTGATATGGGAGTGACTAATGGCAATGATTGATGTGGCAGTGTTCCCTTAAAACACTGAGACAGTCTTAGAACACTCAACACTCCAGTGATGCACCACCATACAACACAACACACAACACAACACAACACACAACACAACACACAACACAACACACAACACAACACACAACACAACATACAACACAACACACAATACAACATACAACACAACACACAACACAACATACAACACAACACACAACACAACATACAACACAACATACAACACAACACACAACACAACACACAACACAACACACAACACTCCAGTGAAGCACCACCATACAACACAACATACAACACAACACACAACACAACACACAACACAACACACAACACAACACACAACACAACACACAACACTCCAGTGAAGCACCACCATACAACACAACACACAACACAACACACAACACAACACACAGCACAACACACAACACAACACACAACACTCCAGTGAAGCACCACCATACAACACAACACACAACACAACACACAACACAACACACAACACAACACACAACACTCCAGTGAAGCACCAACATACAACACAACATACAACACAACACACAACACAACATACAACACAACATACAACACAACATACAACACAACACACAACACAACATACAACACAACACACAACACAACACACAACACAACACACAACACAACATACAACACAACACACAACACAACATACAACACAACACACAACACAACATACAACACAACATACAACACAACATACAACACAACATACAACACAACACACAACACTCCAGTGAAGCACCAACATACAACACAACATACAACACAACACAACACACAACACTCCAGTGAAGCACCACCATACAACACAACATACAACACAACACACAACACAACATACAACACAACATACAACACAACATACAACAAAACATACAACACAACATACAACACAACACACAACACAACATACAACACAACATACAACACTCCAGTGAAGCACCAACATACAACACAACATACAACACAACACACAACACTCCAGTGAAGCACCACCATACAACACAACATACAACACAACATACAACACAACACACAACACAACACACAACACTCCAGTGAAGCACCACCATACAACACAACATACAACACAACATACAACACAACACACAACACAACACACAACACTCCAGTGAAGCACCACCATACAACACAACACACAACACAACACACAACACAACACACAACACTCCAGTGAAGCACCACCATACAACACAACACACAACACAACACACAACACAACATACAACACAACATACAACACAACATACAACACAACACACAACACTCCAGTGAAGCACCACCATACAACACAACATACAACACAACATACAACACAACATACAACACAACACACAACACAACACACAACACACAACACAACACACAACACAACACACAACACTCCAGTGAAGCACCACCATACAACACAACATACAACACAACATACAACACAACATACAACACAACACACAACACACAACACTCCAGTGAAGCACCACCATACAACACAACATACAACACAACATACAACACAACATACAACACAACATACAACACAACATTCAACACAACACAAAACACAACACACAACACAACATACAACACAACATACAACACAACATACAACAAAACATACAACACAACATACAACACAACACACAACACAACATACAACACAACATACAACACTCCAGTGAAGCACCAACATACAACACAACATACAACACAACACACAACACTCCAGTGAAGCACCACCATACAACACAACATACAACACAACATACAACACAACACACAACACAACACACAACACTCCAGTGAAGCACCACCATACAACACAACATACAACACAACATACAACACAACACACAACACAACACACAACACTCCAGTGAAGCACCACCATACAACACAACACACAACACAACACACAACACAACACACAACACTCCAGTGAAGCACCACCATACAACACAACACACAACACAACACACAACACAACATACAACACAACATACAACACAACATACAACACAACACACAACACTCCAGT
The DNA here is from genome assembly GCF_038502225.1 of Cherax quadricarinatus. Lineage (NCBI taxonomy): Eukaryota > Metazoa > Arthropoda > Malacostraca > Decapoda > Parastacidae > Cherax > Cherax quadricarinatus. The sequence goes on along the minus strand of NC_091334.1, from coordinate 6,837,294 downwards.
GAAGCACCACCATACAACACAACATACAACACAACATACAACACAACATACAACACAACACACAACACAACACACAACACACAACACAACACACAACACAACACACAACACTCCAGTGAAGCACCACCATACAACACAACATACAACACAACATACAACACAACATACAACACAACACACAACACACAACACTCCAGTGAAGCACCACCATACAACACAACATACAACACAACATACAACACAACATACAACACAACATACAACACAACATACAACACAACACAAAACACAACACACAACACAACACACAACACTCCAGTGAAGCACCACCATACAACACAACATACAACACAACATACAACACAACACACAACACAACACACAACACTCCAGTGAAGCACCACCATACAACACAACATACAACACAACATACAACACAACATACAACACAACATACAACACAACACACAACACTCCAGTGAAGCACCACCATACAACACAACATACAACACAACATACAACACAACATACAACACAACATACAACACAACATACAACACAACATACAACACACAACACAACACAAAACACAACATACAACACAACACACAACACTCCAGTGAAGCACCACCATACAACACAACATACAACACAACACACAACACAACACACAACACAACATACAACACAACATAATACACAACATACAACACAACACACAACACAACACACAACACAACATACAACACAACACACAACACTCCAGTGAAGCACCACCATGCAACACAACATACAACACAACATACAACACAACACACAACACTCCAGTGAAGCACCACCATACAACACAACATACAACACAACATACAACACAACACACAACACTCCAGTGAAGCACCACCATACAACACAACATACAACACAACATACTACACAACATACAACACAACACACAACACAACACACAACACAACATACAACACAACACACAACACTCCAGTGAAGCACCAACATACAACACAACACACAACACAACATACAACACAACACACAACTCTCCAGTGAAGCACCAACATACAACACAACACACAACACAACATACAACACAACACACAACACTCCAGTGAAGCACCACCATACAACACAACATACAACACAACATACAACACAACACACAACACAACATACAACACAACATACAACAAAACACACAACACAACACACAACAGAACATACAACACAACATACAGCACAACACACAACACAACACACAACACAATATACAACACAACACACAACACAACACACAACACAACACACAACACAATATACAACACAACACACAACACAACATACAACACAACATACAACACAACATACAACACAACACACAACACAACACATAACACTCCAGTGAAGCACCACCATACAACACAACATACAACACAACACACAACACAACACACAACACAACACACAACACTCCAGTGAAGCACCACCATACAACACAACATAGAACACAACATACAACACAACACACAACACAACACACAACACTCCAGTGAAGCACCACCATACAACACAACATCCAACACAACATACAACACAACACACAACACAACACACAACACAACATACAACACAACACACAACACAACACACAACACAACACACAACACAACACACAACACAACATAAAACACAACACACAACACAACACACAACACAACACACAACACTCCAGTGAAGCACCACCATACAACACAACACAACATACAACACAACACACAACACAACATACAACACAACACACAACACAACACACAACACTCCAGTGAAGCACCACCATACAACACAACATACAACACAACACACAACACAACACACAACACTCCATGAAGCACCACCATACAACACAACATACAACACAACATACAACACAACATACAACACAACACACAACACAACACACAACACAACACTCAACACTCCAGTGAAGCACCACCATACAACACAACATACAACACAACACACAACACAACACTCAACACTCCAGTGAAGCACCACCATACAACACAACATACAACACAACACACAACACAACACTCAACACTCCAGTGAAGCACCACCATACAACACAACACAACATACAACACAACATACAACACAACATACAACACAACATACAACACAACACACAACACAACACTCAACACTCCAGTGAAGCACCACCATACAACACAACATACAACACAACATACAACACAACATACAACACAACATACAACACAACACAAAACACAACATACAACACAACATACAACACAACACACAACACAACACTCAACACTCCAGTGAAGCACCACCATACAACACAACATACAACACAACACACAACACAACACACAACACTCCAGTGAAGCACCACCATACAACACAACATACAACACAACATAAAACACAACACACAACACAACACACAACACTCCAGTGAAGCACCACCATACAACACAACATACAACACAACACACAACACAACACACAACACACAACACAACATACAACACAACGCACAACACAACATACAACACAACACACAACACAACATACAACACAACATACAACACAACACACAACACAACACACAACACAACACACAACACTCCAGTGAAGCACCACCATACAACACAACATACAACACAACACGCAACACAACATACAACACAACACACAACACAACACACAACACAACACACAACACAACACTCAACACTCCAGTGAAGCACCACCATACAACACAACATACAACACAACATACAACACAACATACAACACAACATACAACACAACACACAACACAACATACAACACAACACACAACACAACACACAACACAACACTCAACACTCCAGTGAAACACCACCATACAACACAACACACAACACAACACACAACACAGCACTCAACACTCCAGTGAAGCACCACCATACAACTCAACATACAACACAACATACAACACAACATACAACACAACACAGAACACAACATACAACACAACACACAACACAACACACAACACAACACACAACACAACACTCAACACTCCAGTGAAGCACCACCATACAACACAACATACAACACAACATACAACACAACATACAACACAACACACAACACAACACACAACACTCCAGTGAAGCACCACCATACAACACAACATACAACACAACACACAACACAACACACAACACAACATACAACACAACACACAAAACAACATACAACACAACACACAACACTCCAGTGAAGCACCACCATACAACACAACATACAACACAACATACAACACAACACACAACACAACACACAACACAACACACAACACAACACACAACACAACACACAACACTCCAGTGAAGCACCACCATACAACACAACACACAACACAACATACAACACAACACACAACACAACACACAACACTCCAGTGAAGCACCACCATACAACACAACACACAACACAACATACAACACAACACACAACACAACACACAACACTCCAGTGAAGCACCACCATACAACACAACATACAACACAACACACAACACAACACACAACACTCCAGTGAAGCACCACCATACAACACAACATACAACACAACATACAACACAACACACAACACAACACACAACACTCCAGTGAAGCACCACCATACAACACAACACACAACACAACACACAACACAACACACAACACAACACACAACACAACACACAACACTCCAGTGAAGCACCACCATACAACACAACATACAACACAACATACAACACAACACACAACACAACACACAACACAACACACAACACTCCAGTGAAGCACCACCATACAACACAACACACAACACAACACACAACACTCCAGTGAAGCACCACCATACAACACAACACACAACACAACACACAACACAACACACAACACAACATACAACACAACACACAACACAACACACAACACAACACACAACACTCCAGTGAAGCACCACCATACAACACAACACACAACACAACACACAACACAACATACAACACAACATACAACACAACACACAACACAACATACAACACAACACACAACACAACACACAACACTCCAGTGAAGCACCACCATACAACACAACACACAACACAACATACAACACAACACACAACACAACACACAACACAACACACAACACAACACACAACACAACACACAACACTCCAGTGAAGCACCACCATACAACACAACACACAACACAACACACAACACAACACACAACACAACACACAACACTCCAGTGAAGCACCACCATACAACACAACATACAACACAACATACAACACAACATACAACACAACACACAACACAACACACAACACAACACACAACACTCCAGTGAAGCACCACCATACAACACAACATACAACACAACTCACAACACAACACACAACACAACACACAACACAACACACAACACTCCAGTGAAGCACCACCATACAACACAACATAGAACACAACATAGAACACAACATACAACACAACATACAACACAACATACAACACAACATACAACACAACATACAACACAACATACAACACAACATACAACACAACATACAACACAACATACAACACAACATACAACACAACATACAACACAACACACAACACAACACACAACACAACACACAACACAACACACAACACAACACACAACACTCCAGTGAAGCACCACCATACAACACAACATACAACACAACATACAACACAACATACAACACAACACACAACACTCCAGTGAAGCACCACCATACAACACAACATACAACACAGCATACAACACAACATACAACACAACATACAACACAACACACAACACAACATACAACACAACATACAACACAACACACAACACAACACTCAACACTCCAGTGAAGCACCACCATACAACACAACATACAACCCAACACACAACACTCCAGTGAAGCACCACCATACAACACAACATACAACACAACATACAACACAACATACAACACAACACACAACACAACATACAACACAACATACAACACAACATACAACACAACACACAACACAACACACAACACTCCAGTGAAGCACCACCATACAACACAACACAACTTACAACACAACACACAACACAACATACAACACAACATACAACACAACATACAACACAACATACAACACAACATACAACACAGCACACAACACAACATACAACACAACATACAACACAACATACAACACAACATACAACACAACACACAACACAACACACAACACTCCAGTGAAGCACCACCATACAACACAACATACAACACAACACACAACACAACATACAACACAACATACAACACAACACACAACACAACATACAACACAACACACAACACTCCAGTGAAGCACCACCATACAACACAACATACAACACAACATACAACACAACATACAACACAACACACAACACAACACACAACACAACACACAACACAACACACAACACAACACACAACACTCCAGTGAAGCACCACCATACAACACAACATACAACACAACATACAACACAACATACAACACAACATACAACACAACACACAACACAACACACAACACAACACACAACACAACATACAACACTCCAGTGAAGCACCACCATACAACACAACATACAACACAACACACAACACAACACACAACACTCCAGTGAAGCACCACCATACAACACAACATACAACACAACACACAACACAACACACAACACTCCAGTGAAGCACCACCATACAACACAACATACAACACAACATACAACACAACACACAACACAACACACAACACTCCAGTGAAGCACCACCATACAACACAACATACAACACAACATACAACACAACACACAACACAACACACAACACTCCACTGAAGCACCACCATACAACACAACACACAACACAACACAACACACAACACAACACACAACACAACACACAACACAACACACAACACAACACACAACACTCCAGTGAAGCACCACCATACAACACAACACACAACACAACACACAACACAACACACAACACAACATACAACACAACACACAACACAACACACAACACAACACACAACACTCCAGTGAAGCACCACCATACAACACAACACACAACACAACACACAACACAACATACAACACAACATACAACACAACACACAACACAACATACAACACAACACACAACACAACACACAACACTCCAGTGAAGCACCACCATACAACACAACACACAACACAACATACAACACAACACACAACACAACACACAACACAACACACAACACAACACACAACACAACACACAACACTCCAGTGAAGCACCACCATACAACACAACACACAACACAACACACAACACAACACACAACACAACACACAACACTCCAGTGAAGCACCACCATACAACACAACATACAACACAACATACAACACAACATACAACACAACACACAACACAACACACAACACAACACACAACACTCCAGTGAAGCGCCACCATACAACACAACATACAACACAACTCACAACACAACACACAACACAACACACAACACAACACACAACACTCCAGTGAAGCACCACCATACAACACAACATACAACACAACATAGAACACAACATACAACACAACATACAACACAACATACAACACAACATACAACACAACATACAACACAACATACAACACAACATGCAACACAACACACAACACAACACACAACACAACACACAACACAACACACAACACAACACACAACACTCCAGTGAAGCACCACCATACAACACAACATACAACACAACATACAACACAACATACAACACAACACACAACACTCCAGTGAAGCACCACCATACAACACAACATACAACACAGCATACAACACAACATACAACACAACATACAACACAACACACAACACAACATACAACACAACATACAACACAACACACAACACAACACTCAACACTCCAGTGAAGCACCACCATACAACACAACATACAACCCAACACACAACACTCCAGTGAAGCACCACCATACAACACAACATACAACACAACATACAACACAACATACAACACAACACACAACACAACATACAACACAACATACAACACAACATACAACACAACACACAACACAACACACAACACTCCAGTGAAGCACCACCATACAACACAACACAACTTACAACACAACACACAACACAACATACAACACAACATACAACACAACATACAACACAACATACAACACAACATACAACACAGCACACAACACAACATACAACACAACATACAACACAACATACAACACAACATACAACACAACACACAACACAACACACAACACTCCAGTGAAGCACCACCATACAACACAACATACAACACAACACACAACACAACATACAACACAACATACAACACAACACACAACACAACATACAACACAACACACAACACTCCAGTGAAGCACCACCATACAACACAACATACAACACAACATACAACACAACATACAACACAACACACAACACAACACACAACACAACACACAACACAACACACAACACAACACACAACACTCCAGTGAAGCACCACCATACAACACAACATACAACACAACATACAACACAACATACAACACAACATACAACACAACACACAACACAACACACAACACAACACACAACACAACATACAACACAACATACAACACAACATACAACACTCCAGTGAAGCACCACCATACAACACAACATACAACACAACACACAACACAACACACAACACTCCAGTGAAGCACCACCATACAACACAACATACAACACAACACACAACACAACACACAACACTCCAGTGAAGCACCACCATACAACACAACATACAACACAACATACAACACAACACACAACACAACACACAACACTCCAGTGAAGCACCACCATACAACACAACATACAACACAACATACAACACAACACACAACACAACACACAACACTCCACTGAAGCACCACCATACAACACAACACACAACACAACACAACACACAACACAACACACAACACAACACACAACACAACACACAACACAACACACAACACTCCAGTGAAGGACCACCATACAACACAACATACAACACAACATACAACACAACACACAACACAACACACAACACAACACACAACACTCCAGTGAAGCACCACCATACAACACAACACACAACACAACACACAACACTCCAGTGAAGCACCACCATACAAAACAACACACAACACAACACACAACACAACACACAACACAACATACAACACAACACACAACACAACACACAACACAACACACAACACTCCAGTGAAGCACCACCATACAACACAACACACAACACAACACACAACACAACATACAACACAACATACAACACAACACACAACACAAAATACAACACAACACACAACACAACACACAACACTCCAGTGAAGCACCACCATACAACACAACACACAACACAACATACAACACAACACACAACACAACACACAACACAACACAACACACAACACTCCAGTGAAGCACCACCATACAACACAACATACAACACAACATACAACATAACATACAACACAACACACAACACTCCAGTGAAGCACCACCATACAACACAACATACAACACAATATACAACACAACATACAACACAACACACAACACAACATACAACACAACACACAACACAACACACAACACTCCAGTGAAGCACCACCATACAACACAACACAACATACAACACAACACACAACACAACATACAACACAACATACAACACAACACACAACACAAAATACAACACAACACACAACACAACACACAACACTCCAGTGAAGCACCACCATACAACACAACACACAACACAACATACAACACAACACACAACACAACACACAACACAACACACAACACAACACACAACACTCCAGTGAAGCACCACCATACAACACAACACAACATACAACACAACACACAACACAACATACAACACAACATACAACACAACACACAACACAAAATACAACACAACACACAACACAACACACAACACTCCAGTGAAGCACCACCATACAACACAACATACAACACAACATACAACACAACATACAACACAACACACAACACTCCAGTGAAGCACCACCATACAACACAACACAACATACAACACAACACACAACACAACATACAACACAACATACAACACAACATACAACACAACATACAACACAACACACAACACTCCAGTGAAGCACCACCATACAACACAACACAACATACAACACAACACACAACACAACATACAACACAACATACAACACAACAAACAACACAACATACAACACAACACAAAACACAACACACAACACTCCAGTGAAGCACCACCATACAACACAACATACAACACAACATACAACACAACACACAACACAACATACAACACAACACACAACACTCCAGTGAAGCACCACCATACAACACAACATACAACACAACATACAACACAACACACAACACAACACACAACACAACACACAACACTCCAGTGAAGCACCACCATACAACACAACACACGACACAACACACAACACAACACACAACACAACATACAACACAACACACAACACAACACACAACACAACACACAACACTCCAGTGAAGCACCACCATACAACACAACATACAACACAACACACAACACAACACACAACACAACATACAACACAACATACAACACAACACACAACACAACATACAACACAACATACAACACAACACACAACACAACATACAACACAACATACAACACAACATACAACACAACACACAACACAACATACAACACAACATACAACACAACACACAACACTCCAGTGAAGCACCACCATACAACACAACATACAACACAACATACAACACAACGTACAACACAACATACAACACAACATACAACACAACATACAACACAACACACAACACTCCAGTGAAGCACCACCATACAACACAACATACAACACAACATACAACACAACATACAACACAACACACAACACTCCAGTGAAGCACCACCATACAACACAACATACAACACAACATACAACACAACATACAACACAACACACAACACAACATACAACACTCCAGTGAAACACCACCATACAACACAACATACAACACAACATACAACACAACATACAACACAACACACAACACAACACACAACACTCCAGTGAAGCACCACCATACAACACAACATACAACACAACATACAACACAACATACAACACAACATACAACACAACATACAACACAACATACATCACAACATACAACACAACATACAACACAACACACAACACAACACACAACACTCCAGTGAAGCACCACCATACAACACAACATACAACACAACACACAACACAACACACAACACTCCAGTGAAGCACCACCATACAACACAACATACAACACAACATACAACACAACACACAAAACAACATACAACACAACACACAACACAACATACAACACAACATACAACACAACATACAACACAACACACAACACAACGTACAACACAACATACAACACACAAGATACAACACACAACATACAACACAACATACAACATACAACACAACATACAACACACAACATACAACACAACATACAACACACAACATACGACACACAGCACACAACATACAACACACAACATACAACACACAACACAACATACAACACACAACACACAACATGCAGCACACAACATGCAACACACAACATACAACACACAACACAACATACAACACACAACACACAACATACAACACAACATACAATATACAACACACAACATACAACACAACATACAACACACAACATACAACATACAACACACATCACAAAATACAACACACAACATACAACACACAGCATACAACATACAACACACAATACAACATACAACACACAACATACAACACACAACATACAACACACAACACAACATACAACACACAACATACAACACACAATACAACATACAACACACAACATACAACACACAACATACAGCACACAACGTACAACATACAAAACATAACATACAACATACACCACGCAACACACAACATACAACACACAACATACAACACAACATACAACACACAACATACAACACACAACACACAACACAACATACCACACACATCATACAACACAACATACAACACACAACACAACATGCAACATACAACATACAACACAACATACAACACAAAACACAACATACAACACACAACATACAATACAACATACAGCACTAAACACAACATACAACATTCAACACAACATACAACATGCAACACAACATACAACACACAACACAACACACAACACAACATACAACACACAACATACAGCACAACATACAACACACAACACAACATACAACACACAACATACAACACAACATACAACATACAACACAACATACAACACACAACACAACATACAAGATACAACACAACATACAACACTCAACACAACATAAAACATACAACAAAGAACACAACATACAACACACAACACAACATACAACACACAACATACAACACAACATACAACATACAACACAACAT
>NC_091334.1:6785494-6820494 GCF_038502225.1 Cherax quadricarinatus | reverse complement strand
TGATCCATTGCAGTGCCCTCCCTGTTATATGCGCCTGATCCTCCAGTTTCTGCACTAATCTCTTGTGGGGAACTGTGCCAAAGGCCTTCCTTCAGTCTAGGAAAATGCAATCAATCCAACCCTCTCTCTCGTGTCTTACTTTTGTTACCTTGTCATAAAACTCCAGAAGGTTTGTGACACAGGATTTGCCTTCCATGAACCCATGCTGGTTTTCATTTATAATCTTGTCCCGTTCCAGGTGTTCCACCACTCTCCTCCTGATAATCTTCTCCATGACTTTGCACACAATACATGTCAGAGACACAGGTCTCTAGTTTAGTGCCTCATTTCTGTTTCCTTTCTTAAATATGGGGACTACATTTGCTGTCTTCCAGTTCTCAGGTAGTTGCCCAGTTTCGAGGGATGTGTTGAAGATTGTGGTTAGGGGCACGCACAGCATCTCTGCTCCTTCTCTATGGACCCATGGGGAGATGTTGTCCGGTCCCATCGCCTTTGAGGTATCAAGGTCACTTAGCAGCTTCTGCACCTCCTCCTCGGTTGTTCGTATGTCATCCAACACTTGTTGGTATATTCCCTCTTGGTGTTCCCTTCTGTGCTGTCTTCCCAGAAGCCTTCCTGTCTCTACTGTAAAAACTTCCTTAAATCTCCTGTTTAGCTCCTCACATACCTCCTGATCATTTCTTGTGAGTTCTCCACCTATTTTCGTGTGTACTCTGCCTTCTGTACTTTTTCCATTCTCTATTGCACTTTGTTTTAGCCTCCTTACACCGTCGGGTAAACCAGGGGCTCGTTCTGGTCTTCCCATTGTTTCTATTGCCCTTGGGAATAAACCTTTCCACTGCCTCCTTGCATTTTGGAGTTACATATTAGATCATTTCATTTACTGACTTTCCTGCCAGTTCTCTGTCCCACGGAACCTCCTACAGGAAGTTCCTCAACCCTATGTAGTCCCCTCTTTTATAGTCAGGCTTTTCCCATTCAACTCCTGTTACTCTTTCCACTTGCAGCTCTACTATGTATTCAAAGCACAGAACCACGTGGTCGCTAGCTCCTAGGGGACTCTCATATGTGATGTTCTCAACGTCTGAACTGCCCAGGGTGAACACAAGCTCCAATCTTGCTGGTTCATCCTCCCCTCTCACTCTGGTAGTGTCCTTAACATGTTGGTGCATGAGGTTTTCCAGCACCACGTCCAACATCCTGGCACTCCATGTTTCGGGACCCCCATGTGGCTCCAGGTTTTCCCAGTCAATCTCCCTGTGGTTGAAATCCCCCATAACCAGCAACTTTGCTCTGCTGGAGTGAGCTCTTCTTGCCACCTCAGCAAGTATGTCCACCATTGCTCTGTTGCTCTCTTCATATTCCTCTCTTTGCCTCCTGCAGTTCTGTGGTGGATTATATATCACTGCAATGACCACCTTGTGCTCCACAGACTGAAGTGTACCTACTATGTAGTGTGTGTGTGTGTGTGTGTGTATGTGTGTGTGTGTATGTGTGTGTGTGTGTGTGTGTGTGTGTGTGTGCGTGTGTGTGTGTGCGTGTGTGTGTGTGTGTGTGTGCGTGTGTGAGTGTGTGTGTGTGTGTGTGTGTGTGTGTGTGCGTGTGTGTGTGTGTGTGTGTGAGTGTGTGTGTGTGTGTGTGTGTGTGTGTGTGTGTGTGTGTGTGTGTGTGTGTGTGTGTGCGTGTGTGAGTGTGTGTGTGTGTGTATGTGTGTGTGTGTGTGTGTGTGTGTGTGTGTGTGTGTGTGTGTGTGTGTGTGTGTGTGTGTGTGTGTGTGTGTGTGTGTGTGTGTGTGTGTGTGGGCTGGACGCTCGAGTCTGGTCCAATTTTCTTCGTTCTAAAGTCAACTAATTCCTGCAAGTGTTTTAACTGGTGCCTCGTGTGTGTGTTCAGGCCGCTGCAGTTTGTGTTTTATCCAATATTCACAGCCTAATATTTTACCAAAATATGGAGTAATCTCATACACACACATACACACACACATACACACACACACACACACACACACACATACACACACACACACACACACACACATACACACACACACACACACACACACACACACACACACACTCACACACACACATACACACACACACACACACACACAGCAGCATATGGGCGCCTAGCAAACCTCAGAACAGCATTCCGACATCTTAATAAGGAATCATTCAGGACCCTGTACACCGTGTATGTTAGGCCCATATTGGAGTATGCGGCACCAGTTTGGAACCCACACCTAGCCAAGCACGTGAAGAAACTAGAGAAAGTGCAAAGGTTTGCAACAAGACTAGTCCCAGAGCTAAGAGGTATGTCCTACGAGGAGAGGTTAAGGGAAATCAACCTGACGACACTGGAGGACAGGAGAGATAGGGGGGACATGATAACGACATACAAAATACTGAGAGGAATTGACAAGGTGGACAAAGACAGGATGTTCCAGAGATTGGACACAGTAACAAGGGGACACAGTTGGAAGCTGAAGACACAGATGAATCACAGGGATGTTAGGAAGTATTTCTTCAGCCACAAAGTAGTCAGTAAGTGGAATAGTTTGGGAAGCGATGTATTGGAGGCAGGATTCATACATAGCTTTAAGCAGAGGTATGATAAAGCTCACGGCTCAGGGAGAGTGACCTAGTAGCGATCAGTGAAGAGGCGGGGCCAGGAGCTCGGACTCGACCCCCGCAACCTCAACTAGGTGAGGTGAGTGCACACACACACACACACACACACACACACACACACACACACACTCACACACACACCCAGGAGACTGCCAGCGACATATAACAGCTGGTCATGGTAATAAGGGTAACCAATGAGATCATTCTTCAAATACCTCCGTCCAATTACCTGTCGTCGGTTCATCAGTGGGCTATGAAGTGGGTCAGGTGGGCGATGAAGTGGGTCAGGTGGGTGATGAGGTGGGTGAGGTGGGCTCCCTCACCCACTTAATTAAAGAGTCTCGTGCAGGTACGACAGATTAGTTGACATTGCAACAACTCTCCTGCAATGTGATGGTCAAGGCTCGCAGGGTAACATTGCTGACCTGTGGATAAATGGTACGGAAAACAGACAACTTGGTGAGTGAGACACTGATGAGGGCGGCACCGGGAGGCGAAATGTTTCCCCACTGTAGATGTTACAGTGTGGTTACCAGAGTCTCATGGATATCGTGTTGCAAGCAGCTTGTTGCACGCAGCTTGTTGCAAGCAGCTTGTTGCACGGAGCTTATTGCAAGCAGCTTGTTGCAAGCAGCCTGTTGCAATCAGCTTGTTGCAAGCAACCTGTTGTAAGCAGCTTGTTGCATGCAGCACGTAGCAAGCAGATTGTTGCAAGCTCCTTGTTGCAAGCAGCTTGTTGCATATAGCTTGTTGCACGCAGCCTGTTGCAAGCAGATTGTTGCAAGCTACTTGTTGCAAGCAGCTTGTTGCACGTAGCTTGTTGCAAGCTCCTTGTTGCAAGCAGCTTGTTGCATATAGCTTATTGCACGCAGCCTGTTGCACACTGCTTGTCTATCAAGAACAAGTGTACTTGTCTATCAAGAGCAAGTGTACTTGTCTATCAAGAACAAGTGTACTTGTCTATCAAGAACAAGTGTACTTGTCTATAAAGAACAAGTGCACTTGTCTATCAAGAACAAGTGTACTTGTCTATCAAGAACAAGTGTACTTGTCTATTAAGAACAAATGTACTTGTCTATCAAGAACAAGTGTACTTGTCTATTAATAACAAGTGTACTTGTCTATCAAGAACAAGTGTACTTGTCTATTAATAACAAGTGTACTTGTCTATCAAGAACAAGTGCACTTGTCTATCAAGAACAAGTGTACTTGTCTATTAATAACAAGTGTACTTGTCTATCAAGAACAAGTGCACTTGTCTATCAAGAACAAGTGTACTTGTCTATCAAGAACAAGTGCACTTGTCTATCAAGAACAAGTGCACTTGTCTATCAAGAACAAGTGTACTTGTCTATTAATAACAAGTGTACTTGTCTATCAAGAACAAGTGCACTTGTCTATCAAGAACAAGTGTACTTGTCTATTAATAACAAGTGTACTTGTCTATCAAGAACAAGTGCACTTGTCTATCAAGAACAAGTGTACTTGTCTATTAATAACAAGTGTACTTGTCTATCAAGAACAAGTGTACTTGTCTATCAAGAACAAGTGTACTTGTCTATCAAGAACAAGTGCACTTGTCTATCAAGAACAAGTGCACTTGTCTATCAAGAACAAGTGCACTTGTCTATCAAGAACAAGTGTACTTGTCTATTAATAACAAGTGTACTTGTCTATCAAGAACAAGTGCACTTGTCTATCAAGAACAAGTGTACTTGTCTATTAATAACAAGTGTACTTGTCTATCAAGAACAAGTGTACTTGTCTATCAAGAACAAGTGTACTTGTCTATCAAGAACAAGTGCACTTGTCTATCAAGAACAAGTGCACTTGTCTATCAAGAACAAGTGTACTTGTCTATTAATAACAAGTGTACTTGTCTATCAAGAACAAGTGCACTTGTCTATCAAGAACAAGTGTACTTGTCTATTAATAACAAGTGTACTTGTCTATCAAGAACAAGTGTACTTGTCTATCAAGAACAAGTGTACTTGTCTATCAAGAACAAGTGCACTTGTCTATCAAGAACAAGTGCACTTGTCTATCAAGAACAAGTGTACTTGTCTATTAATAACAAGTGTACTTGTCTATCAAGAACAAGTGTACTTGTCTATTAATAACAAGTGTACTTGTCTATCAAGAACAAGTGCACTTGTCTATCAAGAACAAGTGTACTTGTCTATTAATAACAAGTGTACTTGTCTATCAAGAACAAGTGTACTTGTCTATTAATAACAAGTGTACTTGTCTATCAAAAACAAGCGTACTTGTCTATCAAGAACAAGTGTACTTGTCTATTAATAACAAGTGTACTTGTCTATCAAGAACAAGTGTACTTGTCTATCAAGAACAAGTGCACTTGTCTATCAAGAACAAGTGTACTTGTCTATTAATAACAAGTGTACTTGTCTATCAAGAACAAGTGTACTTGTCTATCAAGAACAAGTGCACTTGTCTATCAAGAACAAGTGTACTTGTCTATTAAGAACAAGTGTACTTGTCTATTAATAACAAGTGTACTTGTCCATTAATAACTAGTGTACTTGTCTATCAAGAACAAGTGCACTTGTCTATCAAGAACAAGTGTACTTGTCTATTAAGAACAAGTGTACTTGTCTATTAATAACAAATGTACATGTCCATTAATAACTAGTGTACTTGTCTATCAAGAACAAGTGTACTTGTCTATCAAGAACAAGTGTACTTGTCTATTAATAACAAGTGTACTTGTCTATCAAAAACAAGTGTACTTGTCTATCAAGAACAAGTGTACTTGTCTATTAATAACAAGTGTACTTGTCTATCAAGAACAAGTGTACTTGTCTATCAAGAACAAGTGCACTTGTCTATCAAGAACAAGTGTACTTGTCTATTAATAACAAGTGTACTTGTCTATTAATAACAAGTGTACTTGTCTATCAAGAACAAGTGTACTTGTCTATCAAGAACAAGTGTACTTGTCTATCAAGAACAAGTGCACTTGTCTATCAAGAACAAGTGCACTTGTCTATCAAGAACAAGTGTACTTGTCTATTAATAACAAGTGTACTTGTCTATCAAGAACAAGTGCACTTGTCTATCAAGAACAAGTGTACTTGTCTATTAATAACAAGTGTACTTGTCTATCAAGAACAAGTGTACTTGTCTATCAAGAACAAGTGTACTTGTCTATCAAGAACAAGTGCACTTGTCTATCAAGAACAAGTGCACTTGTCTATCAAGAACAAGTGTACTTGTCTATTAATAACAAGTGTACTTGTCTATCAAGAACAAGTGCACTTGTCTATCAAGAACAAGTGTACTTGTCTATTAATAACAAGTGTACTTGTCTATCAAGAACAAGTGTACTTGTCTATTAATAACAAGTGTACTTGTTTATCAAAAACAAGCGTACTTGTCTATCAAGAACAAGTGTACTTGTCTATTAATAACAAGTGTACTTGTCTATCAAGAACAAGTGTACTTGTCTATCAAGAACAAGTGCACTTGTCTATCAAGAACAAGTGTACTTGTCTATTAATAACAAGTGTACTTGTCTATCAAGAACAAGTGTACTTGTCTATCAAGAACAAGTGCACTTGTCTATCAAGAACAAGTGTACTTGTCTATTAAGAACAAGTGTACTTGTCTATTAATAACAAGTGTACTTGTCCATTAATAACTAGTGTACTTGTCTATCAAGAACAAGTGCACTTGTCTATCAAGAACAAGTGTACTTGTCTATTAAGAACAAGTGTACTTGTCTATTAATAACAAATGTACTTGTCCATTAATAACTAGTGTACTTGTCTATCAAGAACAAGTGCACTTGTCTATCAAGAACAAGTGTACTTGTCTATTAATAACAAGTGTACTTGTCTCTCAAGAACAAGTGTACTTGTCTATTAATAACAAGTGTACTTGTCTATCAAAAACAAGTGTACTTGTCTATCAAGAACAAGTGTACTTGTCTATTAATAACAAGTGTACTTGTCTATCAAGAACAAGTGTACTTGTCTATCAAGAACAAGTGCACTTGTCTATCAAGAACAAGTGTACTTGTCTATTAATAACAAGTGTACTTGTCTATCAAGAACAAGTGTTCTTGTCTATCAAGACCAAGTGCACTTGTCTATCAAGTACAAGTGTACTTGTCTATTAAGAACAAGTGTACTTGTCTATTAATAACAAGTGTACTTGTCCATTAATAACTAGTGTACTTGTCTATCAAGAACAAGTGCACTTGTCTATCAAGAACAAGTGCACTTGTCTATCAAGAACAAGTGTACTTGTCTATTAATAACAAGTGTACTTGTCTATTAAGAACAAGTGTACTTGTCTATCAAGAACAAGTGCACTTGTCTATCAAGAACAAGTGTACTTGTCTATTAATAACAAGAGTACTTGTCTATCAAGAACAAGTGCACTTGTCTATCAAGAACAAGTGTACTTGTCTATCAAGAACAAGTGTACTTGTCTATTAATAACAAGTGTACTTGTCTATCAAGAACAAGTGCACTTGTCTATCAAGAACAAGTGTACTTGTCTATCAAGAACAAGTGTACTTGTCTATTAATAACAAGTGTACTTGTCTATCAAGAACAAGTGCACTTGTCTATCAAGAACAAGTGTACTTGTCTATTAATAACAAGTGTACTTGTCTATCAAGAACAAGTGCACTTGTCTATCAAGAACAAGTGTACTTGTCTATTAATAACAAGTGTACTTGTCTATCAAGAACAAGTGTACTTGTCTATCAAGAACAAGTGTACTTGTCTATCAAGAACAAGTGTACTTGTCTAATAATAACAAGTGTACTTGTCTATCAAGAACAAGTGCACTTGTCTATCAAGAACAAGTGTACTTGTCTATTAATAACAAGTGTACTTGTCTATCAAGAACAAGTGTATTATCAGGTCACCACAATAACAAGTGCACGGTCAGGTCACCACAATAACAAGTGCACGGTCAGGTCACCACAATAACAAGTGCACGGTCAGGTCACCACAATAACAAGTGCACGGTCAGGTCACCACAATAACAAGTGCACGGTCAGGTCACCACAATAACAAGTGCACGGTCAGGTCACCACAATAACAAGTGCACGGTCAGGTCACCACAATAACATGTGCACGGTCAGGTCACCACAATAACAAGTGCACGGTCAGGTCACCACAATAACATGTGCACTGTCAGGTCGCCACAATAACAAGTGCACGGTCAGGTCACCACAATAACATGTGCACGGTCAGGTCACCACAATAACAAGTGCACTGTCAGGTCACCACAATAACAAGTGCACTGTCAGGTCACCACAATAACAAGTGCACGGTCAGGTCACCACAATAACATGTGCACGGTCATGTCGCCACAATAACATGTGCACGGTCAGGTCACCACAATAACAAGTGCACGGTCAGGTCACCACAATAACAAGTGCACGGTCAGGTCACCACAATAACATGTGCACGGTCAGGTCACCACAATAACATGTGCAATTTCAGGTCACCATAATAACATGTGCACTGTCAGGTCACCACAATAACAAGTGCACGGTCAGGTCACCACAATAACATGTGCACGGTCAGGTCACCACAATAACATGTGCACTGTCAGGTCACCACAATAACAAGTGCACTGTCAGGTCACCACAATAACATGTGCACTGTCAGGTCACCACAATAACATGTGCACGGTCAGGTCACCACAATAACAAGTGCACGGTCAGGTCGCCACAATAACATGTGCACGGTCAGGTCACCACAATAACAAGTGCACGGTCAGGTCACCACAATAACAAGTGCACTGTCAGGTCACCACAATAACATGTGCACTGTCAGGTCACCACAATAACATGTGCACTGTCAGGTCACCACAATAACATGTGCACGGTCAGGTCACCACAATAACAAGTGCACGGTCAGGTCGCCACAATAACATGTGCACGGTCAGGTCACCACAATAACAAGTGCACGGTCAGGTCACCACAATAACAAGTGCACTGTCAGGTCACCACAATAACATGTGCACTGTCAGGTCACCACAATAACATGTGCACTGTCAGGTCACCACAATAACATGTGCACTGTCAGGTCGCCACAATAACAAGTGCACGGTCAGGTCACCACAATAACAAGTGCACTGTCAGGTCACCAGAATAACATGTGCACTGTCAGGTCACCACAATAACAAGTGCACTGTCAGGTCACCACAATAACATGTGCACTGTCAGGTTACCACAATAACATGTGCACGGTCAGGTCACCACAATAACATGTGCACTGTCAGGTCACCACAATAACATGTGCACTGTCAGGTCGCCACAATAACAAGTGCACCGTCAGGTCGCCACAATAACAAGTGCACGGTCAGGTCACCACAATAACAAGTGCACGGTCAGGTCACCACAATAACAAGTGCACGGTCAGGTCACCACAATAACATGTGCACGGTCAGGTCACCACAATAACATGTGCACTGTCAGGTCACCACAATAACATGTGCACGGTCAGGTCACCACAATAACATGTGCACGGTCAGGTCACCACAATAACATGTGCACTGTCAGGTCACCACAATAACAAGTGCACGGTCAGGTCACCACAATAACATGTGCACGGTCAGGTCACCACAATAATATGTGCACGGTCAGGTCACCACAATAACATGTGCACGGTCAGGTCACCACAATAACAAGTGCACGGTCAGGTCACCACAATAACAAGTGCACTGTCAGGTCACCACAATAACATGTGCACTGTCAGGTCACCACAATAACAAGTGCACTGTCAGGTCACCACAATAACAGGTGCACGGTCAGGTCACCACAATAACAAGTGCACGGTCAGGTCACCACAATAACAAGTGCACGGTCAGGTCACCACAATAACAAGTGCACGGTCAGGTCACCACAATAACAAGTACACGGTCAGGTCACCACAATAACAAGTGCACTGTCAGGTCACCACAATAACAAGTGCACTGTCAGGTCACCACAATAACAAGTGCACGGTCAGGTCACCACAATAACATGTGCACTGTCAGGTCACCACAATAACAAGTGCACGGTCAGGTCACCACAATAACATGTGCACGGTCAGGTCACCACAATAACAAGTGCACGGTCAGGTCACCACAATAACAAGTGCACGGTCAGGTCGCCACAATAACAAGTGCACGGTCAGGTCACCACAATAACAAGTGCACGGTCAGGTCGCCACAATAACAAGTGCACGGTCAGGTCACCACAATAACAAGTGCACGGTCAGGTCACCACAATAACATGTGCACTGTCAGGTCGCCACAATAACAAGTGCACGGTCAGGTCGCCACAATAACAAGTGCACGGTCAGGTCACCACAATAACATGTGCACTGTCAGGTCGCCACAATAACAAGTGCACGGTCAGGTCGCCACAATAACAAGTGCACGGTCAGGTCACCACAATAACAAGTGCACGGTCAGGTCGCCACAATAACAAGTGCACGGTCAGGTCGCCACAATAACAAGTGCACGGTCAGGTCGCCACAATAACAAGTGCACGGTCAGGTCGCCACAATAACATGTGCACGGTCAGGTCGCCACAATAACAAGTGCACGGTCAGGTCACCACAATAACAAGTGCACGGTCAGGTCACCACAATAACAAGTGCACGGTCAGGTCGCCACAATAACAAGTGCACGGTCAGGTCGCCACAATAACAAGTGCACGGTCAGGTCGCCACAATAACATGTGCACGGTCAGGTCACCACAATAACAAGTGCACTGTCAGGTCACCACAATAACAAGTGCACTGTCAGGTCACCACAATAACATGTGCACGGTCAGGTCACCACAATAACATGTGCACTGTCAGGTCACCACAATAACAAGTGCACGGTCAGGTCACCACAATAACAAGTGCACTGTCAGGTCGCCACAATAACAAGTGCACTGTCAGGTCACCACAATAACAAGTGCACTGTCAGGTCACCACAATAACATGTGCACGGTCAGGTCGCCACAATAACATGTGCACGGTCAGGTCACCACAATAACATGTGCACGGTCAGGTCACCACAATAACAAGTGCACTGTCAGGTCACCACAATAACAAGTGCACTGTCAGGTCACCACAATAACATGTGCACGGTCAGGTCGCCACAATAACATGTGCACGGTCAGGTCGCCACAATAACAAGTGCACGGTCAGGTCGCCACAATAACATGTGCACGGTCAGGTCGCCACAATAACATGTGCACGGTCAGGTCACCACAATAACAAGTGCACTGTCAGGTCACCACAATAACAAGTGCACGGTCAGGTCACCACAATAACAAGTGCACTGTCAGGTCACCACAATAACAAGTGCACTGTCAGGTCACCACAATAACATGTGCACGGTCAGGTCGCCACAATAACATGTGCACGGTCAGGTCGCCACAATAACATGTGCACGGTCAGGTCGCCACAATAACATGTGCACGGTCAGGTCGCCACAATAACATGTGCACGGTCAGGTCGCCACAATAACATGTGCACGGTCAGGTCGCCACAATAACAAGTGCACTGTCAGGTCACCACAATAACATGTGCACGGTCAGGTCGCCACAATAACATGTGCACGGTCAGGTCGCCACAATAACATGTGCACGGTCAGGTCGCCACAATAACATGTGGGATGGAGACAGAACTCGAGCAATTTGCCTCAAATTTTTCAAAATGATAGAAAAGATTTCAGCTTGGAGAAAGAATTACTAAACAAATTTCTTTGTAATCTCTTAAGCAAGTAGACATGTGCATGTAAACTTTATTGATTTAAAATACCCAATATGTTGGAATATACTGCTGCATGAAAATTGTATACTGGCATATCCGTGCTCATGCCAGAAGGATTAGTGGTCTTCAGGACTAAGGTGCTCCGAAGTTGAGGGATTGATTACCTCTTTTTTGTATATATTTCTAGTGTTTCCATTATGTCATTGGATTTGCATTGATAATGCCACTGGAGAGCGCAACATATACAGTAACGATACCCAGGTGTTGGGTATGTGTCTAACAGGCTGTCAGTTCCCTTAAAACTCTGCTGAAGAAGAGCAACGGGACGAGTGTGTCTCCCTGCTGAACGCCGCTGACAAGGTGACTTCATGATCGCTGAATAAAAGAATTCAACTTTTTTTTTGGTCTAGCGGCCAGTGGCAGTAAAGGGGAAGTTACTAGGGAAGTGCTCTCTGAGTGCTCTTATGACCACGTCTTATGGAAGGTACTAGGGAAGTGATCGCTGAGTGCTGACATGACCACGTCTCAAGGAAGGTACTAGAGAAGTGATCTCTGAGTGCTGACATGACCACGTCTCAAGGAAGGTACTAGAGAAGTGATCTCTGAGTGCTGACATGACCACGTCTCAAGGAAGGTACTAGAGAAGTGATCTCTGAGTGCTGACATGACCACGTCTTATGGAAGGTACTAGAGAAGTGATCTCTGAGTGCTGACATGACCACGTCTCAAGGAAGGTACTAGAGAAGTGATCTCTGAGTGCTGACATGACCACGTCTCAAGGAAGGTACTAGAGAAGTGATCTCTGAGTGCTGACATGACCACGTCTCAAGGAAGGTAATAGAGAAGTGATCTCTGAGTGCTGACATGACCACGTCTCAAGGCAGATACTAGAGAAGTGATCTCTGAGTGCTGACATGACCACGTCTCAAGGAAGGTACTAGAGAAGTGATCTCTGAGTGCTGACATGACCACGTCTCAAGGTAGGTACTAGAGAAGTGATCTCTGAGTGCTGACATGACCACGTCTTATGGAAGGTACTAGAGAAGTGATCTCTGAGTGCTGACATGACCACGTCTCAAGGTAGGTACTAGAGAAGTGATCTCTGAGTGCTGACATGACCACGTCTCAAGGCAGATACTAGAGAAGTGATCTCTGAGTGCTGACATGACCACGTCTCAAGGTAGGTACTAGAGAAGTGATCTCTGAGTGCTGACATGACCACGTCTCAAGGAAGGTACTAGAGAAGTGATCTCTGAGTGCTGACATGACCACGTCTCAAGGAAGGTACTAGAGAAGTGATCTCTGAGTGCTGACATGACCACGTCTCAAGGAAGGTACTAGAGAAGTGATCTCTGAGTGCTGACATGACCACGTCTCAAGGAAGGTACTAGAGAAGTGATCTCTGAGTGCTGACATGACCACGTCTCAAGGAAGGTACTAGAGAAGTGATCTCTGAGTGCTGACATGACCACGTCTCCAAAGGAAGGTACTAGAGAAGTGATCTCTGAGTGCTGACATGACCACGTCTCAAGGAAGGTACTAGGGAAGTGATCTCTGAGTGCTGACATGACCACGTCTCAAGGAAGGTACTAGGGAAGTGATCTCTGAGTGCTGACATGACCACGTCTCAAGGAAGGTACTAGGGAAGTGATCTCTGAGTGCTGACATGACCACGTCTCAAGGAAGGTACTAGGGAAGTGATCTCTTAGTGCTGACATGACCACGTCTCACGTCACTTACTTAACAACTTAGTGCTTAACTTGGCTAAGATCATCACGTCTTATATAATGTTAATTATTTCTGTGATATTAATGTGAAAAACTCATTCCGTCTGTCTTTCTTCTTGCGTCTCCTCTCTCTCTGTCTGTCTCTCTCTCTCTCTCTCTCTCTCTCTCTCTCTCTCTCTCTCTCTCTCTCTCTCTCTCTCTCTCTCTCTCTCTCTCTCTCTCTCTCTCTCTCTCTCTCTCTCTCTCTCTCTCTCTCTCTGTCTCTCTCTCTCTCTCTCTCTCTCTCTCTCTCTCTCTCTCTCTCTCTCTCTCTCTCTCTCTCTCTCTCTACACATGGTTTGACAAGGTTAAGGATCCTAGCTTTATTGACAAGCTATTTACAGGTTAAGGATTCCTAACTTTATTGACAAGCTAAGAGCTGTTACCTACATCAGCTCATTTGAAAGCATTTTTATTGTTATGAGACATACAAGTAGGGAACAGGATGAAGTTGGAGCCATCTGTGGGCCAGCATTTTCATTTGATCAACTGACGTTATCTCGTTGACATCATTATGCTGAACGAATGTGTTCCATACTCGAGTCATCCTGGGTATGTATGATCTCAGATGGAGTGATGTTCTGGAGAAGGGTACAGCCAGAGTGAAGTTGCTGCTTTCTGCCCGTCTTGTGGCATAAAAGCTTGTTTCGCGCTGTCCTCGAAGTGGATCCAAGTGTGGTATTTTGACAATATTGGCCTTGTACATAACAGTAAGGCCACCCACATCCCTCCTATGTTGAAGGCTCTGCTGAAATGACAGATCCATCCAGGATGATGAGACGTCTTGCTCTGTTCTCTACTCTGTCAAGCAGTCGCAGATGAGAGGGGGGACAGGCAAACCAAGAAAGTGGAGCATACTCAAGGTGTGAGCGTACTTGTGCCTCGTACAGTATCTTGCAACCCCTACTGTCAAGCAGATGCGAGATACGGCGAAGTGCTGTAAGCTTCCTGGCTGCCTTGTTTGCAAGATTTACAACATGGTTCTTCATGGTTAGTTTGGAGTCAAATTTCACCACAAGGATATCAACTTCTTCTCCAGGTGCCAACATCCTCCCATTCATCCTTACTACTGCACCAGCATTACCATCATGGTGCCTAGAGACGATCATCATTTGCGTTTTCTCAGGTGCAAATGTTACTTGCCATCTATTTCCCCAAGCTGATATAGCTCTCAGCTGGTGATTGATGTAGCTTAGAGCAGCTGGCATTTCTTCTCTTGGATAAGTGAATGTCAGTGTACAGTCGTCTGCATATGCATGTGATTCTGGGATGAGATGAAGAAGGTCGTTGAAGTAGACATTCCATAACAGTGGACCCAGCACACTTCCTGAGGAACGCTTGCCCCAATAGGATGTCTTGCTGATTCCGTTCCATTGAGGACTACACTTAGAGATCTACCATGAAGGTAATCACTGAGGAGACATAGCGTAGAGCCTGCAATTCCCAGTGCTTGAAGTTTTGCTAAGAGGCCCTGGTGCCACACCCGGTCGAAAGCGCCAGCAATGTCCAGTGCTACCACACAGCTGACTTTGGATTCATCCAGTGACTGGTGCCACTTAGTGGAGAGGTTTAACAACAGATCAGCAGCAGAGTAACCTTTCCTGAAGCCATATTGACGATCACAAAGTAGTGAGTGGTAGTCAAAAAAATCTGTCATTTGTCTTGAGATTATTGTCTCAAGGATCTTACCAAGGATCTCTCTCTCTCTCTCTCTCTCTCTCTCTCTCTCTCTCTCTCTCTCTCTCTCTCTCTCTCTCTCTCTCTCTCTCTCTCTCTCTCTCTCTCTCTCTCTCTCTCTCTCTCTCTCTCTCTCTCTCTCTCTCTCTGTCTCTCTCTCTCTCTCTCTCTCTCTCTCTCTCTCTCTCTCTCTCTCTCTCTCTCTCTCTCTCTCTCTCTCTCTCTCTCTCTCTCTCTCTCTCTCTCTCTCTCTCTCTCTCTCTCTCTCTCTCTCTCTCTCTCTCTGTCTCTCTCTCTCTCTCTCTCTCTCTCTCTCTCTCTCTCTCTCTCTCTCTCTCTCTCTCTCTCTCTCTCTCTCTCTCTCTCTCTCTCTCTCTCTCTCTCTCTCTCTCTCTCTCTCTCTCTCTCTCTCTCTCTCTCTTTTCCTCCCCGCTCTTCTCTTTCTCCTCCTTCCTCTCTTTGTTCTCTATCTCCTGTTTACCTCCCCTTCCTCTCTCCTGCATTGTTTCCACCCTTGTTCCTAACCCTCTTAACACTTTTCCTTTTCCTTCTTGTTAAACCGTTATATATATATATATATATATATATATATATATATATATATATATATATATATATATATATATATATATATATATATATATATATATATATATATATATATATATATATATATATATCTGTATGTGTGTGTGTGTCGTAAAGAATAGGTAAAACTTGCGATTCTGGCTTAAATAGCAACGTTCTTCTTGCCGAATAAGACATACTTTGTGTATTCAATAATTTCGTAAAAATCATTGGGAACCTAACGATAAAAATATATTTCATTGTGTTTATTTATTATTAAATTACTGTAAACTTGTCTAAAATATATTTAGTTGGATTAGGCTAAATTAAATTGTGCTTCTTGTAATAAGGTTAGGTAAGTTTTGTGAGAGACTGACATGTCACACTGTACCTCTCACAGGATCTGGGAGAAATTTCTGAAATGCAGGCAACAATGACAGGGAGCATCCTCCAGTGAGGCAACAATGATAGGGAACATCCTCCAGTGAGGCAACAATGACAGGGAACATCCTCCAGTGAGGCAACAATGACAGGGAACATCCTCCAGTGAGGCAACAATGACAGGGAACATCCTCCAGTGAGGCAACAATGACAGGGAGCATCCTCCAGTGAGGCAACAATGATAGGGAACATCCTCCAGTGAGGCAACAATGACAGGGAACATCCTCCAGTGAGGCAACAATGACAGGGAACATCCTCCAGTGAGGCAACAATGACAGGGAACATCATACAGTGAGGCAACAATGACAGGGAACATCCTCCAGTGAGGCAACAATGACAGGGAACATCCTCCAGTGAGGCAACAATGACAGGGAACATCATACAGTGAGGCAACAATGACAGGGAACATCCTCCAGTGAGGCAACAATGACAGGGAACATCATACAGTGAGGCAACAATGACAGGGAACATCATACAGTGAGGCAACAATGACAGGGAACATCCTCCAGTGAGGCAACAATGACAGGGAACATCATACAGTGAGGCACCAATAACAGGGAACATCCTTCAGTGAGGCACCAATAACAGGGAACATCCTCCAGTGACGCAACAATGACAGGGAACATCCTCCAGTGAAGCAACAATGACATGGAACATCCTCCAGTGAGGCAACAATAACGGGGAACATCCTCCAGTGAGGCAATAATGACAGGAACATCCTCCAGTGAGGCAACAATGACAGGGAACATCCTCCAGTGAGGCAACAATGACAGGGAACATCCTCCAGTGAGGCAACAATGACAGGGAACATCATACAGTGAGGCAACAATGACAGGGAACATCCTCCAGTGAGGCAACAATGACAGGGAACATCCTCCAGTGAGGCAACAATGACAGGGAACATCCTCCAGTGAGGCAACAATGAGAGGGAACATCATACAGTGAGGCAACAATGACAGGGAACATCCTCCATTGAGGCAACAATGACAGGGAACATCCTCCAGTGAGGCAAAATGACAGGGAACATCCTCCAGTGAGGCAACAATGATAGGGAACATCCTCCAGTGAGGCAACAATAACAGGGAACATCCTCCAGTGAGGCAACAATGACAGGGAACATCATACAGTGAGGCAACAATGACAGGGAACATCCTCCAGTGAGGCAACAATAACAGGGAACATCCTCCAGTGAGACAACAATGACAGGGAACATCCTCCAGTGAGGCAACAATGACAGGTAACATCATACAGTGAGGCAACAATGACAGGGAACATCCTCCAGTGAGGCAACAATGACAGGGAACATCATACAGTGAGGCAACAATGACAGGGAACATCCTCCAGTGAGGCAACAATAACAGGGAACATCCTCCAGTGAGGCAACAATGACAGGGAACATCCTCCAGTGAGGCAACAATGACAGGTAACATCATACAGTGAGGCAACAATGACAGGGAACATCCTCCAGTGAGGCAACAATGACAGGGAACATCCTCCAGTGAGGCAACAATGACAGGGAACATCCTCCAGTGAGGCAACAATAACAGGGAACATCCTCCAGTGAGGCAATAATGACAGGAAACATCCTCCAGTGAGGCAACAATGACAGGGAACATCCTCCAGTGAGGCAACAATAACAGGGAACATCCTCCAGTGAGGCAACAATGACAGGGAACATCCTCCAGTGAGGCAACAATGACAGGTAACATCCTCCAGTGAGGCAACAATGACAGGGAACATCCTCCAGTGATGCAAAATGACAGGGAACATCCTCCAGTGAGGCAACAATAACAGGGAACATCCTCCAGTGAGGCAACAATGACAGGGAACATCCTCCAGTGAGGCAACAATGACAGGTAACATCCTCCAGTGAGGCAACAATGACAGGGAACATCCTCCAGTGATGCAAAATGACAGGGAACATCCTCCAGTGAGGCAACAATGACAGGGAACATCCTCCAGTGAGGCAACAATGACAGGGAACATCCTCCAGTGAGGCAACAATGACAGGGAACATCCTCCAGTGAGGCAACAATAACAGGTAACATCCTCCAGTGAGGCAACAATAACAGGTAACATCCTCCAGTGAGGCAACAATAACAGGTAACATCATACAGTGAGGCAACAATAACAGGTAACATCATACAGTGAGGCAACAATAACAGGTAACATCATACAGTGAGGCAACAATAACAGGTAACATCATACAGTGAGGCAACAATAACAGGTAACATCATACAGTGAGGCAACAATAACAGGGAACATCCTCCAGTGAGGCAACAATGACAGGGAACATCCTCCAGTGAGGCAACAATGACAGGGAACATCCTCCAGTGAGGCAACAATAACAGGGAACATCATACAGGGGGCAACAATAACAGGGAACATCATACAGGGGGCAACAATAACAGGTAACATCATACAGTGAGAAAAGAGAATATGAATGTGTAAATTCAAGAATTATGTGGATTAAAGTAAAGGTTGGATGCGAGAAGTGGGTCATAATAAGCGTGTATGCACCTGGAGAAGAGAGGAATGCAGAGGAGAGAGAGAGATTTTGGGAGATGTTAAGTGAATGTATAGGAGCCTTTGAACCAAGTGAGAGAGTAATTGTGGTAGGGGACTTGAATGCTAAAGTAGGAGAAACTTTTAGAGAGGGTGTGGTAGGTAAGTTTGGGGTGCCAGGTGTAAATGATAATGGGAGCCCTTTGATTGAACTTTGTATAGAAAGGGGTTTAGTTATAGGTAATACATATTTTAAGAAAAAGAGGATAAATAAGTATACACGATATGATGTAGGGCGAAATGACAGTAGTTTGTTGGATTATGTATTGGTAGATAAAAGACTGTTGAGTAGACTTCAGGATGTACATGTTTATAGAGGGGCCACAGATATATCAGATCACTTTCTAGTTGTAGCTACACTGAGAGTAAAAGGTAGATGGGATACAAGGAGAATAGAAGCATCAGGGAAGAGAGAGGTGAAGGTTTATAAACTAAAAGAGGAGGCAGTTAGGGTAAGATATAAACAGCTATTGGAGGATAGATGGGCTAATGAGAGCATAGGCAATGGGGTCGAAGAGGTATGGGGTAGGTTTAAAAATGTAGTGTTAGAGTGTTCAGCAGAAGTTTGTGGTTACAGGAAAGTGGGTGCAGGAGGGAAGAGGAGCGATTGGTGGAATGATGATGTAAAGAGAGTAGTAAGGGAGAAAAAGTTAGCATATGAGAAGTTTTTACAAAGTAGAAGTGATGCAAGGAGGGAAGAGTATATGGAGAAAAAGAGAGAAGTTAAGAGAGTGGTGAAGCAATGTAAAAAGAGAGCAAATGAGAGAGTGGGTGAGATGTTATCAACAAATTTTGTTGAAAATAAGAAAAAGTTTTGGAGTGAGATTAACAAGTTAAGAAAGCCTAGAGAACAAATGGATTTGTCAGTTAAAAATAGGAGAGGAGAGTTATTAAATGGAGAGGTAGAGGTATTGGGAAGATGGAAGGAATATTTTGAGGAATTGTTAAATGTTGATGAAGATAGGGAAGCTGTGATTTCGTGTATAGGGCAAGGAGGAATAACATCTTGTAGGAGTGAGGAAGAGCCAGTTGTGAGTGTGGGGGAAGTTCGTGAGGCAGTAGGTAAAATGAAAGGGGGTAAGGCAGCCGGGATTGATGGGATAAAGATAGAAATGTTAAAAGCAGGTGGGGATATAGTTTTGGAGTGGTTGGTGCAATTATTTAATAAATGTATGGAAGAGGGTAAGGTACCTAGGGATTGGCAGAGAGCATGCATAGTTCCTTTGTATAAAGGCAAAGGGGATAAAAGAGAGTGCAAAAATTATAGGGGGATAAGTCTGTTGAGTGTACCTGGTAAAGTGTATGGTAGAGTTATAATTGAAAGAATTAAGAGTAAGACGGAGAATAGGATAGCAGATGAACAAGGAGGCTTTAGGAAAGGTAGGGGGTGTGTGGACCAGGTGTTTACAGTGAAACATATAAGTGAACAGTATTTAGATAAGGCTAAAGAGGTCTTTGTGGCATTTATGGATTTGGAAAAGGCGTATGACAGGGTGGATAGGGGGGCAATGTGGCAGATGTTGCAAGTGTATGGTGTAGGAGGTAGGTTACTGAAAGCAGTGAAGAGTTTTTACGAGGATAGTGAGGCTCAAGTTAGAGTATGTAGGAAAGAGGAAAATTTTTTCCCAGTAAAAGTAGGCCTTAGACAAGGATGTGTGATGTCACCGTGGTTGTTTAATATATTTATAGATGGGGTTGTAAGAGAAGTAAATGCGAGGGTCTTGGCAAGAGGCGTGGAGTTAAAAGATAAAGAATCACACACAAAGTGGGAGTTGTCACAGCTGCTCTTTGCCGATGACACTGTGCTCTTGGGAGATTCTGAAGAGAAGTTGCAGAGATTGGTGGATGAATTTGGTAGGGTGTGCAAAAGAAGAAAATTAAAGGTGAATACAGGAAAGAGTAAGGTTATGAGGATAACAAAAAGATTAGGTGATGAAAGATTGAATATCAGATTGGAGGGAGAGAGTATGGAGGAGGTGAACGTATTCAGATATTTGGGAGTGGACGTGTCAGCGGATGGGTCTATGAAAGATGAGGTGAATCATAGAATTGATGAGGGAAAAAGAGTGAGTGGTGCACTTAGGAGTCTGTGGAGACAAAGAACTTTGTCCTTGGAGGCAAAGAGGGGAATGTATGAGAGTATAGTTTTACCAACGCTCTTATATGGGTGTGAAGCGTGGGTGATGAATGTTGCAGCGAGGAGAAGGCTGGAGGCAGTGGAGATGTCATGTCTGAGGGCAATGTGTGGTGTGAATATAATGCAGAGAATTCGTAGTTTGGAAGTTAGGAGGAGGTGCGGGATTACCAAAACTGTTGTCCAGAGGGCTGAGGAAGGGTTGTTGAGGTGGTTCGGACATGTAGAGAGAATGGAGCGAAACAGAATGACTTCAAGAGTGTATCAGTCTGTAGTGGAAGGAAGGCGGGGTAGGGGTCGGCCTAGGAAGGGTTGGAGGGAGGGGGTAAAGGAGGTTTTGTGTGCGAGGGGCTTGGACTTCCAGCAGGCATGCGTGAGCGTGTTTGATAGGAGTGAATGGAGACAAATGGTTTTTAATACTTGACGTGCTGTTGGAGTGTGAGCAAAGTAACATTTATGAAGGGGTTCAGGGAAACCGGCAGGCCGGACTTGAGTCCTGGAGATGGGAAGTACAGTGCCTGCACTCTGAAGGAGGGGTGTTAATGTTGCAGTTTAAAAACTGTAGTGTAAAGCACCCTTCTGGCAAGACAGTGATGGAGTGAATGATGGTGAAAGTTTTTCTTTTTCGGGCCACCCTGCCTTGGTGGGAATCGGCCGGTGTGATAATAAAAAAAAAAAAAAAAAAAAAAAATCATACAGTGAGGCAACAATAACAGGGAACATCATACAGGGGGCAACAATAACAGGGAACATCATACAGGGGGCAACAATAACAGGTAACATCATACAGGGGGCAACAATAACAGGTAACATCATACAGGGGGCAACAATAACAGGTAACATCATACAGGGGGCAACAATAACAGGTAACATCATACAGGGGGCAACAATAACAGGTAACATCATACAGGGGGCAACAATAACAGGTAACATCATACAGGGGGCAACAATAACAGGTAACATCATACAGTGAGGCAACAATAACAGGTAACATCATACAGTGAGGCAACAATAACAGGTAACATCATACAGTGAGGCAACAATAACAGGTAACATCATACAGTGAGGCAACAATAACAAGGAACATCATACAGTGAGGCAACAATAACAGGTAACATCATACAGTGAGGCAACAATAACAGGTAACATCATACAGTGAGGCAACAATAACAGGTAACATCATACAGTGAGGCAACAATAACAGGTAACATCATACAGTGAGGCAACAATAACAGGTAACATCATACAGTGAGGCAACAATAACAAGGAACATCATACAGGGGGCAACAATAACAAGGAACATCATACAGTGAGGCAACAATAACAAGGAACATCATACAGTGAGGCAACAATAACAAGGAACATCATACAGTGAGACAACAATAACAAGGAACATCATACAGTGAGGCAACAATAACAAGGAACATCATACAGTGAGGCAACAATAACAAGGAACATCATACAGTGAGGCAACAATAACAAGGAACATCATACAGTGAGGCAACAATAACAAGGAACATCATACAGGGGGCAACAATAACAAGGAACATCATACAGTGAGGCAACAATAACAAGGAACATCATACAGGGGGCAACAATAACAAGGAACATCATACAGTGGGGCAACAATAACAAGGAACATCATACAGTGAGGCAACAATAACAGGTAACATCATACAGTGAGGCAACAATAACAGGTAACATCATACAGTGAGGCAACAATAACAAGGAACATCATACAGTGAGGCAACAATAACAAGGAACATCATACAGTGAGGCAACAATAACAGGTAACATCATACAGTGAGGCAACAATAACAGGTAACATCATACAGTGGGGCAACAATAACAAGGAACATCATACAGTGAGGCAACAATAACAGGTAACATCATACAGTGGGGCAACAATAACAAGGAACATCATACAGTGAGGCAACAATAACAAGGAACATCATACAGTGAGGCAACAATAACAGGTAACATCATACAGGGGGCAACAATAACAGGTAACATCATACAGTGAGGCAACAATAACAGGTAACATCATACAGTGAGGCAACAATAACAAGGAACATCATACAGTGAGGCAACAATAACAAGGAACATCATACAGTGAGACAACAATAACAAGGAACATCATACAGTGAGGCAACAATAACAAGGAACATCATACAGGGGGCAACAATAACAGGTAACATCATACAGTGAGGCAACAATAACAAGGAACATCATACAGGGGGCAACAATAACAGGTAACATCATACAGTGAGGCAACAATAACAAGGAACATCATACAGTGAGGCAACAATAACAAGGAACATCATACAGTGAGGCAACAATAACAGGTAACATCATACAGTGAGGCAACAATAACAAGGAACATCATACAGTGAGGCAACAATAACAAGGAACATCATACAGTGAGACAACAATAACAAGGAACATCATACAGTGAGACAACAATAACAAGGAACATCATACAGTGAGGCAACAATAACAAGGAACATCATACAGTGAGGCAACAATAACAGGTAACATCATACAGTGAGGCAACAATAACAAGGAACATCATACAGTGAGACAACAATAACAAGGAACATCATACAGTGAGGCAACAATAACAAGGAACATCATACAGTGAGGCAACAATAACAAGGAACATCATACAGTGAGGCAACAATAACAAGGAACATCATACAGTGAGGCAACAATAACAGGTAACATCATACAGTGAGGCAACAATAACAGGTAACATCATACAGTGAGGCAACAATAACAAGGAACATCATACAGGGGGCAACAATAACAAGGAACATCATACAGTGAGGCAACAATAACAGGTAACATCATACAGTGAGGCAACAATAACAGGTAACATCATACAGTGAGGCAACAATAACAGGTAACATCATACAGTGAGGCAACAATAACAGGTAACATCATACAGTGGGGCAACAATAACAAGGAACATCATACAGGGGGCAACAATAACAGGTAACATCATACAGTGAGGCAACAATAACAAGGAACATCATACAGTGAGGCAACAATAACAGGTAACATCATACAGTGAGGCAACAATAACAGGTAACATCATACAGTGGGGCAACAATAACAAGGAACATCATACAGGGGGCAACAATAACAGGTAACATCATACAGTGAGGCAACAATAACAAGGAACATCATACAGTGAGGCAACAATAACAGGTAACATCATACAGTGAGGCAACAATAACAAGGAACATCATACAGTGGGGCAACAATAACAAGGAACATCATACAGTGAGGCAACAATAACAAGGAACATCATACAGTGAGGCAACAATAACAAGGAACATCATACAGTGAGGCAACAATAACAAGGAACATCATACAGTGAGGCAACAATAACAAGGAACATCATACAGTGAGGCAACAATAACAAGGAACATCATACAGTGAGGCAACAATAACAAGGAACATCATACAGTGAGGCAACAATAACAAGGAACATCATACAGTGAGGCAACAATAACAAGGAACATCATACAGTGAGGCAACAATAACAAGGAACATCATACAGGGGGCAACAATAACAGGTAACATCATACAGTGGGGCAACAATAACAAGGAACATCATACAGTGAGGCAACAATAACAAGGAACATCATACAGTGAGGCAACAATAACAAGGAACATCATACAGGGGGCAACAATAACAGGTAACATCATACAGTGGGGCAACAATAACAAGGAACATCATACAGTGAGGCAACAATAACAAGGAACATCATACAGGGGGCAACAATAACAGGTAACATCATACAGTGAGGCAACAATAACAGGTAACATCATACAGTGAGGCAACAATAACAGGTAACATCATACAGTGGGGCAACAATAACAAGGAACATCATACAGTGAGGCAACAATAACAGGTAACATCATACAGTGAGGCAACAATAACAGGTAACATCATACAGTGAGGCAACAATAACAGGTAACATCATACAGTGAGGCAACAATAACAAGGAACATCATACAGTGAGGCAACAATAACAGGTAACATCATACAGTGAGGCAACAATAACAGGTAACATCATACAGTGAGGCAACAATAACAGGTAACATCATACAGTGAGGCAACAATAACAGGTAACATCATACAGTGAGGCAACAATAACAGGTAACATCATACAGTGAGGCAACAATAACAGGTAACATCATACAGTGAGGCAACAATAACAGGTAACATCATACAGTGAGGCAACAATAACAGGTAACATCATACAGTGAGGCAACAATAACAGGTAACATCATACAGTGAGGCAACAATAACAGGTAACATCATACAGTGAGGCAACAATAACAGGTAACATCATACAGTGAGGCAACAATAACAGGTAACATCATACAGTGAGGCAACAATAACAAGGAACATCATACAGTGAGGCAACAATAACAGGTAACATCATACAGTGGGGCAACAATAACAAGGAACATCATACAGTGAGGCAACAATAACAGGTAACATCATACAGTGGGGCAACAATAACAGGTAACATCATACAGTGAGGCAACAATAACAAGGAACATCATACAGTGAGGCAACAATAACAAGGAACATCATACAGTGAGGCAACAATAACAAGGAACATCATACAGTGAGGCAACAATAACAGGTAACATCATACAGTGAGGCAACAATAACAAGGAACATCATACAGTGGGGCAACAATAACAAGGAACATCATACAGTGAGGCAACAATAACAAGGAACATCATACAGTGAGGCAACAATAACAAGGAACATCATACAGTGAGGCAACAATAACAAGGAACATCATACAGTGAGGCAACAATAACAAGGAACATCATACAGTGAGGCAACAATAACAAGGAACATCATACAGGGGGCAACAATAACAGGTAACATCATACAGTGGGGCAACAATAACAAGGAACATCATACAGTGAGGCAACAATAACAAGGAACATCATACAGTGAGGCAACAATAACAAGGAACATCATACAGTGAGGCAACAATAACAAGGAACATCATACAGGGGGCAACAATAACAGGTAACATCATACAGTGGGGCAACAATAACAAGGAACATCATACAGGGGGCAACAATAACAGGTAACATCATACAGTGAGGCAACAATAACAAGGAACATCATACAGGGGGCAACAATAACAGGTAACATCATACAGTGAGGCAACAATAACAGGTAACATCATACAGTGAGGCAACAATAACAGGTAACATCATACAGTGAGGCAACAATAACAGGTAACATCATACAGTGGGGCAACAATAACAGGTAACATCATACAGTGAGGCAACAATAACAGGTAACATCATACAGTGAGGCAACAATAACAGGTAACATCATACAGTGAGGCAACAATAACAGGTAACATCATACAGTGAGGCAACAATAACAAGGAACATCATACAGTGAGGCAACAATAACAGGTAACATCATACAGTGAGGCAACAATAACAGGTAACATCATACAGTGAGGCAACAATAACAGGTAACATCATACAGTGAGGCAACAATAACAAGGAACATCATACAGGGGGCAACAATAACAGGTAACATCATACAGTGAGGCAACAATAACAGGTAACATCATACAGTGAGGCAACAATAACAGGTAACATCATACAGTGAGGCAACAATAACAGGTAACATCATACAGTGAGGCAACAATAACAGGTAACATCATACAGTGAGGCAACAATAACAGGTAACATCATACAGTGAGGCAACAATAACAAGGAACATCATACAGTGAGGCAACAATAACAGGTAACATCATACAGTGAGGCAACAATAACAGGTAACATCATACAGTGGGGCAGCAATAACAGGTAACATCATACAGTGAGGCAACAATAACAGGTAACATCATACAGTGAGGCAACAATAACAGGTAACATCATACAGTGAGGCAACAATAACAGGTAACATCATACAGTGAGGCAACAATAACAGGTAACATCATACAGTGAGGCAACAATAACAGGTAACATCATACAGTGAGGCAACAATAACAGGTAACATCATACAGTGAGGCAACAATAACAGGTAACATCATACAGTGAGGCAACAATAACAGGTAACATCATACAGTGGGGCAACAATAACAGGTAACATCATACAGTGAGGCAACAATAACAGGTAACATCATACAGTGAGGCAACAATAACAGGTAACATCATACAGTGAGGCAACAATAACAGGTAACATCATACAGTGAGGCAACAATAACAAGGAACATCATACAGTGAGGCAACAATAACAGGT
Organism: Cherax quadricarinatus; assembly: GCF_038502225.1. Taxonomy (NCBI): domain Eukaryota; kingdom Metazoa; phylum Arthropoda; class Malacostraca; order Decapoda; family Parastacidae; genus Cherax; species Cherax quadricarinatus. The sequence continues at coordinate 6,793,672 of NC_091334.1, read as the reverse complement.
AACATCATACAGTGAGGCAACAATAACAGGTAACATCATACAGTGGGGCAACAATAACAGGTAACATCATACAGTGAGGCAACAATAACAGGTAACATCATACAGTGAGGCAACAATAACAGGTAACATCATACAGTGAGGCAACAATAACAGGTAACATCATACAGTGAGGCAACAATAACAAGGAACATCATACAGTGAGGCAACAATAACAGGTAACATCATACAGTGAGGCAACAATAACAAGGAACATCATACAGTGAGGCAACAATAACAAGGAACATCATACAGGGGGCAACAATAACAGGTAACATCATACAGTGGGGCAACAATAACAGGTAACATCATACAGTGGGGCAACAATAACAAGGAACATCATACAGTGAGGCAACAATAACAAGGAACATCATACAGGGGGCAACAATAACAGGTAACATCATACAGTGGGGCAACAATAACAGGTAACATCATACAGTGGGGCAACAATAACAAGGAACATCATTCAGTGAGGCAACAATAACAAGGAACATCATACAGTGAGGCAACAATAACAAGGAACATCATACAGGGGGCAACAATAACAGGTAACATCATACAGTGAGGCAACAATAACAGGTAACATCATACAGTGGGGCAACAATAACAAGGAACATCATACAGTGAGGCAACAATAACAAGGAACATCATACAGGGGGCAACAATAACAGGTAACATCATACAGTGAGGCAACAATAACAGGTAACATCATACAGTGGGGCAACAATAACAAGGAACATCATACAGTGAGGCAACAATAACAGGTAACATCATACAGTGAGGCAACAATAACAGGTAACATCATACAGTGAGGCAACAATAACAAGGAACATCATACAGTGAGGCAACAATAACAGGTAACATCATACAGTGAGGCAACAATAACAGGTAACATCATACAGGGGGCAACAATAACAGGTAACATCATACAGGGGGCAACAATAACAGGTAACATCATACAGTGAGGCAACAATAACAAGGAACATCATACAGTGAGGCAACAATAACAGGTAACATCATACAGTGAGGCAACAATAACAGGTAACATCATACAGTGGGGCAACAATAACAGGTAACATCATACAGTGGGGCAACAATAACAAGGAACATCATACAGTGAGGCAACAATAACAAGGAACATCATACAGTGAGGCAACAATAACAGGTAACATCATACAGTGAGGCAACAATAACAGGTAACATCATACAGTGGGGCAACAATAACAGGTAACATCATACAGTGAGGCAACAATAACAGGTAACATCATACAGTGAGGCAACAATAACAGGTAACATCATACAGTGAGGCAACAATAACAGGTAACATCATACAGTGGGGCAACAATAACAGGTAACATCATACAGTGAGGCAACAATAACAGGTAACATCATACAGTGGGGCAACAATAACAGGTAACATCATACAGTGAGGCAACAATAACAGGTAACATCATACAGTGAGGCAACAATAACAGGTAACATCATACAGTGGGGCAACAATAACAAGGAACATCATACAGTGAGGCAACAATAACAGGTAACATCATACAGTGGGGCAACAATAACAAGGAACATCATACAGTGAGGCAACAATAACAAGGAACATCATACAGTGAGGCAACAATAACAAGGAACATCATACAGGGGGCAACAATAACAGGTAACATCATACAGTGAGGCAACAATAACAGGTAACATCATACAGTGGGGCAACAATAACAAGGAACATCATACAGTGAGGCAACAATAACAGGTAACATCATACAGTGGGGCAACAATAACAAGGAACATCATACAGGGGGCAACAATAACAGGTAACATCATACAGTGAGGCAACAATAACAGGTAACATCATACAGTGGGGCAACAATAACAAGGAACATCATACAGTGAGGCAACAATAACAGGTAACATCATACAGTGAGGCAACAATAACAGGTAACATCATACAGTGAGGCAACAATAACAAGGAACATCATACAGTGAGGCAACAATAACAGGTAACATCATACAGGGGGCAACAATAACAGGTAACATCATACAGTGAGGCAACAATAACAGGTAACATCATACAGGGGGCAACAATAACAGGTAACATCATACAGTGAGGCAACAATAACAGGTAACATCATACAGTGGGGCAACAATAACAAGGAACATCATACAGTGAGGCAACAATAACAGGTAACATCATACAGTGGGGCAACAATAACAAGGAACATCATACAGTGAGGCAACAATAACAGGTAACATCATACAGGGGGCAACAATAACAGGTAACATCATACAGTGAGGCAACAATAACAGGTAACATCATACAGTGGGGCAACAATAACAAGGAACATCATACAGTGAGGCAACAATAACAAGGAACATCATACAGTGAGGCAACAATAACAGGTAACATCATACAGTGAGGCAACAATAACAGGTAACATCATACAGTGGGGCAACAATAACAGGTAACATCATACAGTGAGGCAACAATAACAGGTAACATCATACAGTGAGGCAACAATAACAGGTAACATCATACAGTGGGGCAACAATAACAGGTAACATCATACAGTGGGGCAACAATAACAGGTAACATCATACAGTGAGGCAACAATAACAGGTAACATCATACAGTGAGGCAACAATAACAGGTAACATCATACAGTGGGGCAACAATAACAAGGAACATCATACAGTGAGGCAACAATAACAAGGAACATCATACAGGGGGCAACAATAACAAGGAACATCATACAGTGAGGCAACAATAACAAGGAACATCATACAGTGAGGCAACAATAACAAGGAACATCATACAGTGAGGCAACAATAACAAGGAACATCATACAGTGAGGCAACAATAACAGGTAACATCATACAGTGAGGCAACAATAACAGGTAACATCATACAGTGGGGCAACAATAACAAGGAACATCATACAGTGAGGCAACAATAACAAGGAACATCATACAGTGAGGCAACAATAACAAGGAACATCATACAGTGAGGCAACAATAACAAGGAACATCATACAGGGGGCAACAATAACAAGGAACATCATACAGTGAGGCAACAATAACAAGGAACATCATACAGTGAGGCAACAATAACAAGGAACATCATACAGTGAGGCAACAATAACAAGGAACATCATACAGTGAGGCAACAATAACAAGGAACATCATACAGGGGGCAACAATAACAGGTAACATCATACAGTGGGGCAACAATAACAAGGAACATCATACAGTGAGGCAACAATAACAAGGAACATCATACAGTGAGGCAACAATAACAAGGAACATCATACAGTGAGGCAACAATAACAAGGAACATCATACAGTGAGGCAACAATAACAAGGAACATCATACAGTGAGGCAACAATAACAAGGAACATCATACAGTGAGGCAACAATAACAAGGAACATCATACAGTGAGGCAACAATAACAAGGAACATCATACAGTGAGGCAACAATAACAAGGAACATCATACTGGCAGTCTTCAAGCTGGCACTGGACAAGCACCTAAAGTCAGTTCCGGATCAGCCGGGCTGTAGCTCGTATGTTGGTTTGCGTGCAGCCAGCAGCAACAGCCTGGTTGATCAGGCTCTGATCCACCAGGAGGCCTGGTCTCAGACCGGGCCGCGGGGGCGTTGACCCCCGGAACTCTCTCCAGGTAAACTCCAGGTAAACAGGGGGCAACAATAACAGGGAACATCATACAGGGGGCAACAATAACAGGGAACATCCTACCTGAGGCAACAATAACAGGGAACATTCTACCTGAGGCAACAATAACAGGGAACAATCTACCTGAGGCAACAATAACAGGGAACATTCTACCTTAGGCAACAATAACAGGGAACATTCTACCTGAGGCAACAATAACAGGGAACATTCTACCTGAGGCAACAATAACAGGGAACATTCTACCTGAGGCAACAATAACAGGGAACATTCTACCTGAGTCAACAATAACAGGGAACATTCTACCTGAGGCAACAATAACAGGGAACATTCTACCTGAGGCAACAATAACAGGGAACATTCTACCTGAGGCAACAATAACAGGGAACATTCTACCTGAGGCAACAATAACAGGGAACATTCTACCTGAGGCAACAATAACAGGGAACATTCTACCTGAGGCAACAATAACAGGGAACATTCTACCTGAGGCAACAATAACAGGGAACATTCTACCTGAGGCAACAATAACAGGGAACATTCTACCTGAGGCAACAATAACAGGGAACATTCTACCTGAGGCAACAATAACAGGGAACATTCTACCTGAGTCAACAATAACGGGGAACATTCTACCTGAGGCAACAATAACAGGGAACATTCTACCTGAGTCAACAATAACGGGGAACATTCTACCTGAGGCAACAATAACAGGGAACATCCTACCTGAGGCAACAATAACAGGGAACATTCTACCTGAGGCAACAATAACAGGGAACATTCTACCTGAGGCAACAATAACAGGGAACATTCTACCTGAGGCAACAATAGGAGGGAACATCGTTCTGTGAATCAAAAAGTACCTTAGTGGATGGCAGCAATGAGAGAGTGAGAGAAGAGACGTCAGAATGGCGGAAGTGTAACAAGCGGGGTGCCACAAGTATCAGTACTAGCACCAGTACTGTTTCTGGCTCGTGTGAACGACATAGCAGATTCATGCAGTGGCTACTTGAATTCAACCCTAGTAAATGTAAGGTTATGAAAATTGAGGAAGGGGTAAGAAGACCAGACACGGAGTATAGACTCGGGGGACAGAGACTTTATACCTCACTGACAGTGAAGGATCTGGGAGTCAACACAGTGACTGGTATATCACCACTCACAGTGAAGGATCTGGGGGTCAACACAGTGACTGGTATATCACCACTCACAGTGAAGGATCTGGTGGTCAACACAGTGACTGGTATATCACCACTCACAGTGAAGGATCTGGGGGTCAACACAGTGACTGGTATATCACCACTCACAGTGAAGGATCTGGGGGTCAACACAGTGACTGGTATATCACCACTCACAGTGAAGGATCTGGGGCTCAACACAGTGACTGGTATATCACCACTCACAGTGAAGGATCTGGGGGTCAACACAGTGACTAATATATCAACAAAGGTAACACCAACACAAACTCTGCAGTCAATGTTCTTTAGAACTCTCAACAAAGTCATTCCTGGCCCTTTATACAAGATATGTTAGGAGCATCTTGGAGTACGCAGCACCAGTGTGGAACCCACACCTGAGACAACAAGTTAAGAAACTGGAGAAAGTGCAGAAGTGTATAACAAGACTAGTCTCAGAACTCAGAGGAGAGGGTAACGAAATTGAACCTAATGACATTGGAGAACAGAAGAACAGGGCAGACATGATAGCAACATACAAAATACTTAATGGAACTGATACGGCAAACAGAGACAGGCAGTTTGAGACACAGATGAGTCTACCTACCTGGAGTCTACCTGGAGGGCATTCCGGGGATCAACGCCCCCTCGGCCCGGTCCACGACCAGGCTTCCCGGTGGATCAGGGCCTGATCAACGAGGCTGTCACTGCTGGCCGCACGCACTCCAACGTACGAACCACAGCCTGGCTGATCCGACACCGTCTTTAGGTATCTGTCCAGCTCCCTCTTGAAGACAACCAGGGGTCTACCGGTAATGCCCCTTATTGCTGGTGGGAGGTTGCTGAACAGTCTTGGGCCCCGGACACTTATTGTGTTTTCTCTTAGTGTACCAGTGACGCCCCTACATTTCACTGGGGGTGTTGCATCGCCTGCCAAGTCTTTTGTTTTTGTAGGGAGTGATTTCTGTGTACAGGTTAGGGACCAGTCCCTCCAGAATCTTCCAGGTGTAGATTATGATATATCTCTCTCGCCTGCGTTCCAGTGAGTACAAGTCAAGTGCTTCCAGGCGCTCCCAGTAGTTAAGGTGTTTGATGGAACTTATACGTGCAGTAAAGGTTCTCTGTACACTCTCTAGCTCTGCAATGTCACCTGCCTTGAATGGGGATGTTAATGTACAGCAATATTCCAGCCTAGAGAGAACAAGTGATTTAAAAAGGATCATCATTAGCTTAGCATCTCTTGTCTTGAATGTTCTCATTATCCATCCTATCAGTTTCCTCGCAGATGTGATCGTGGCATTGTTGTGATCCTTGAAGGTGAGATCCTCAGACATTACCACTCCCAGGTCCTTCACATTACTTTTCCGCTCTATTGTGTGATTGGAGTTTGTAGTTTACTCAGTCCTAGTTATTATTTCCTCCAGTTTTCCATAACGGAGTAGTTAGAATTTGTCTTCATTGAACATCATATTGTTCTCTGTTGCCCATTGGAAAACTTGGTTTATATCTTCTTGGAGCTTTGTCGTGTCCTCAGTGGATGACAGTCTCATGCAGATCCTAGTATCGTCTGTAAAGGATAACACGGTGCTATGGTTTACATCTCTGTCTATGTCTGATATGAGGATAAGGAACAGGATAGGTGCGAGTACTGTGCCTTGTGGAACAGAGCTCTTCACTATGGCAGCATCTGATTTAACTCTGTTTACCATTATTCTTTGTGTGCGATTGGTGAGAAAGTTGAAGATCCATCTGCCCACTTTGCTAGTTATTCCTTTATCACACATTTTGTGCGCTATTACACCATGATCGCACTTGTCAAAGGCTTTTACAAAATCTGTGTATACTACATCCGCATTCTGTTTGTTTTCCAGTGCATCCAAGACCATATCATAGTGATCCAGTAGTTGTGAGAGACAGGAGTGACCTGCCCTGAACCCATGTTGCCCTGGATTGTGCAATTGTTGGGAATCCAAGTGATGTGCAATCATGCTTCTGAGAACTTCATCAAAGATTTTTATGATGTGGGACGTTAGAGCTATTGGTCTATAGTTCTTAGCTATTGTTTTGCTGCCACCTTTATGGAGTGGGGCTATATCTGTTGTTTTAGTGACTGTGGAATCTCACCCCTGTATAAGCTCCTTCACCACAGTATACTTAGAGCCCGTCAGAGTGGTGTCTTGAGAGTGTTGTTTGTTCCTCTTGTTTGTTGCTTTTTGTTTGTTCCTCTTATTTGATTTTGTTTGTGCCTCTTGTTTGCTTTTGTTTGTTCCTCTTATTTGATTTTGTTTGTGCCTCTTGTTTGCTTTTGTTTGTTCTTCTTATTTGATTTTGTTTTGTGCCTCTTGTTTGCTTTTGTTTGTTCCTCTTATTTGATTTTGTTTGTGCCTCTTGTTTGCTTTTGTTTGTTCCTCTTATTTGATTTTGTTTTGTGCCTCTTGTTTGCTTTTGTTTGTTCCTCTTATTTGATTTTGTTTGTGCCTCTTGTTTGCTTTTGTTTGTTCCTCTTATTTGATTTTGTTTTGTGCCTCTTGTTTGCTTTTGTTTGTTCCTCTTGTTTGATCTTGTTTGCTTCTCTGGGGTTCAATTTACAGACTTTCAGCCAATTATGAATCTCCTAACAGGCTGTTTGCCAATCAGGAATCAGTTTACTGACTGTATGCCGATCAAGTGGACTGTCTGGCAGGAGCCGGCTAATTTGTGGATGAATCTGGCTCACCCAACAGTCCTCCAGTCATCCTTCCCGGCTCGTTATCCAGGGAATCAGACTCATCCAGGTGGAGGTGTAGGACCCCTGGACGATCTGATGGCCCTCAGGTGTTTTCCTGGCACTCTGGTCAGGAGGCACTGGGTCGATCACCCAGTATATGGTAATGACTCTAGTGGTGGAAAGGTAGACTTTCTCAGGCTGTCAGCTGGCATTAACTCCAGCTTGACCTGGAAAGACCTCTGTTGACTTAGACTGACCTGGGTTGACTTGACTTGACCTGGCTTGACCTGGGATGCACTCTGAACTAGATTGATCTGGCTTGACTTAAGATGTACTCTGTTGACCTAGACTGACCTGGCTTAACTTTACATGACATGGGTTGACTTGACTTGACCTGGCCTGACCTGGCCTGACCTGGAATGCACTCTGAACTAGATTGACCTGGCTTGACCTAAAATGTACACTGTTGACCTAGATTGACCTGGCTTGACCTTATTTGACCTGGCTTGACCTTACTTGACATGGGTTGACTTGGTCTGACCTTATTTGACCGGGGTTGAGATTTTTGTACA
>NC_091334.1:6775494-6782994 GCF_038502225.1 Cherax quadricarinatus | reverse complement strand
GGTAGTAAGGTGAGGTGGTGGTGGTGGTATGGTAGTAGTGGTAAGGTGGTGGTAATGGTAGTGGTGGTGGTGGTGGTAGGTGGTGGTCAGTGGTGGTAGGTAGGTGGTGGTGGTGGTGGTGGTGGTGGTGGTGGTAGGTGGTGGTGGTGTGGTGTGGTGGTGGTGGTGGAGTGGAGGTGGTGGTAATTAGGTGGTGGTGGTGGTGTAGTGATAGTGGTGGTAGGTGGTGGTGGTGGTAGTGGTGGTGGTGTGGTGGTGGTGGTGGTGGTAGTGATGGTGTGGGTAGGTAGTGGTGGTGGTAAGGTGGTGGTGAGGTAGTGAGGTAGTGGAGGTGGTGGTATGGTGGTGGTGGTAATGGTAAGGTGTAGTGGTGTAGGTAAGTGGTGGTAGTGGTAATGGTGGTAGTAATGGTAGTGGTAGGTAATAGGTGGTAGTGGTAGTAGTGGTAGTGGTAGTAGGTAGGTAGTAGTGGTAGTGGTAATGGTAGTGGAGTAGTGGTAGGTGGAGGTGAGTATGGTGGTGGTAGGTGGTGTGGTGGTGGTGGTGGTGGTGGTAAGGTGAGTGGTGGTGGTGGTGGTGGTGTGGTGGTGGTGGTGAGGTGGTGGTGGTGGTATGGTGGTAGGTGGTGGTGGTGGTGGTGGTGGTGGTAGTGGTGGTGAGTGGTAGTGGTGGTGGTAGTAGTAGGTGGTGGTAGTGGTGGTAGGTGGTAGGTAGTAGTGGTAGGTGGTAGTGGTAGTGGTGGTAGTGGTAGGTAGTGGTGGTGGTAAGGTGGTGGATGGTAGTGGTAGTGAGTGAGTAGTGGTAGTGTGGTGGTGGAATAGTAGTGGTGTAGTGAGGTAGGTGTGGTGGTAATGGTGTGTAGTGGAGTGGAGTGGTGTAGTAGTGGTAGTAGTAGGTAGTGGTGGTGGTAGGTAAGTGGTAGTGTGGTGGTGGTAGGTGGTGGTGGTGGTGGTAGTAGGTAGTGGTAGGTAGGTAGGTGGTGGTGGTGGTGGTGGTATTGGTGGAGTGGTGGTGGTGGAGTGGTGGTAGGTGGTGAGTGGAGGTGAGGTGGTGTGGTAGTAGGTGGTAGTGGTAGGTGGTAGTAGGTGTGGTAGGTGAGTGAGTGGTAGTGGTGGTGGTGGTGGTGGTAGTGTGGTGGTGGTGGTGGTGGTGGTGGTGTAGTGGATAGTATGGTAGTGGTGTGAGTGGTGTGGAGGTGGTAGTAGTAGTAGTAGTAGTGGTGGTAAGGTGGTGGTGGTGGTAGTAGTAGTAGTGGTATGTGGTAGTGGTAGTGGTAGTATGGTAGTGGAGTGGAGGTGGTGGTGGTGAGTGGTGGTGTGGTGAGTAGTGGTGGTGTGGTGGTAGGTGGTAGTGTGGTAGGTGGTGGAGGTGTGGTGGTGGTGAGTGGAGGTGGTGTGGTGGTGGTGGTAGTGGTGGTGTGGTGGTGGTGGTAGGTGGTGGTGGTAGTGGTGGAGTGGAGTGGTGGTGGTGGTAGTGGTGGAGTGGTGGTGGTAGTAGGTGGTAGGTGGGAGTGGTGGTAGTAGGTGGTGGTGGTGGTAGAGGTGGTGGTGGTAGTAGTGGTGGTAGGTAGGTGGTGGTAGGTAATGGTAGTAGTGGTAGGTGGTAGTAGTATTGGAATGGAGGTAGGTGGTATGGTGGTAGTAGTAGGTGTGGAGTAGGTAGTGGTAGTAGTAGTGAGTAGTGATGGTGGTGGTGGTAGTGGGTGGTGGTGGGTAGGTAGTAGTGGTAGGTAGGTAGTGTAGTGGTAGTGGTGGTGTGGTAGTGGAGTGGTGGTGGTAGTGGTAGTAGTGGTAGTATGTGGTGGTGGTGGTGGTGGTGGTAGTGGTGGAGTAGTAGGTAGTGAGTGGTGTGAGTATAGTGGTGGTGGTGGTGGTGGTGTTGAATGATGATAGTAGTAGTGAGTGGCAGTAGTGGTGGTGAGTAGTAGTAGTGGTAGAGTAGTGAGCAAGGTAGTAGTAGCATAGTAATAGTGGTAGTAGTATAGTGGTTAAAATGGTAAAAAATGAGTTTGCTTAAATATTGAGTAATGGTGCAATAGTAGTAATTAGTAGGTGGTTTAGTAGTAGTGGTAGTTAGTAAGAGTAGCAGCAGGAGGGGTAGTAGTAGGAGCACTACTACTACTAGTAGTAGTAGTAATAGTGGTAGTAGTTAAAATACAAAAAATAGTCGTTAACTTAGCCATTAAATCATTCATAAATGGTCACTAAATAGTTATTAAGAGAGACATTAAAAATTACCCAGTCCAAATTGTTGCTGTTGTTGTTGTTGTTGTTGTTGTTGTTGTTGTTGTTACTGTTGTTGTTATTGTTGCTGTTACTGTTGTTGTTGTTACTGTTGTTGTTGTTGTTACTGTTGTTGTTATTGTTGCTGTTACTGTTGTTGTTGTTACTGTTGTTGTTGTTGTTACTGTTGCTGTTGTTGTTGTTACTGTTGTTGTTATTGTTGCTGTTACTGTTGTTGTTGTTACTGTTGTTGTTGTTGTTACTGTTGCTGTTACTGTTGCTGCTACTGTTGTGGTTGTTACTGTTGTTGTTGTTACTGTTGTTGTTACTGTTGTTGTTACTGTTGTTGTTACTGTTGTTGTTGTTACTGTTGATGTTACTGCTGTTGTTACTGTTGTTGTTGTTGTTGTTGTTGTTGTTGTTGTTACTATTGCTGTTACTGTTGCTGCTACTGTTGTGATTGTTACTGTTGTTGTTGTGACTGTTGTTGTTACTGTTGTTGTTGTTACTGTTGTTATTGTTGTTGTTATTGTTGTTTGTTATATTATTATTTACTTGTTGTAGTTATTACTGTTGTTGTTGTTACTGTTGTTGTTACTGCTGTTGTTGTTTCTGTTGTTGTTACTGTTGTTGTTACTGTTGTTGTTACTGTTGTTGTTACTGTTGTTGTTGTTGTTGTTACTGTTGTTGTTACTGTTGCTGTTACTGTAGTTGTTGTTGTTGTTGTTGTTAATGTTATTGTTACTGTTGCTGTTACTGTTGTTGTTGTTGTTACTGTTGTTGTTGCTGTTTTTGTTACTGTTGTTGTTGTTGTTGTTACTGTTGTTGTTGTTGTTGTTACTGTTGTTGTTACTGTTGCTGTTACTGTTGTTGATGTTACTGTTGTTGTTGTTGTTACTGTTGTTGTTACTGTTGCTGTTACTGTTGTTGATGATACTGTTGTTGTTGTTGTTACTGTTGTTGTTGTTACTATTGTTATTGTTGTTACTGTTGCTGTTACTGTTGTTGTTACTGTTGTTGTTGTTACTGTTGCTTTTACTGTTGTTGTTGTTGTTGTTACTATTGTTGTTACTGTTGTTGTTACTGTTGTTGTTACTGTTGTTGTTAGTGTTGCTGTTACTGTTGTTGTTATTACTGTTGTTGTTACTGTTGTTATTATTGCTGTTACTGTTGTTGTTATTGTTGTTACTGTTGTTGTTATTGTTGTTACTGTTGCTGTTGTTTTTACTGTTGCTGTTGTTACTGTTGTTGTTGTTGTTACTGTTGTTGTTACTGTTGTTGTTACTGTTGTTGTTACTGTTGTTGTTAGTGTTGCTGTTACTGTTGTTGCTGTTACTGTTGCTGTTACTGTTGCTGTTGTTACTGTTGCTGTTACTATTATTGTTGTTACTGTTGTTGTTGTTACTGTTGTTGTTACTGTTGTTGTTACTGTTGTTGTTACTGTTGTGGTTGTTACTGTTGTTGTTGTTACTGTTGTTGTTACTGTTGTTGTTGTTACTGTTGTTGTTACTGTTGTTGTTGTTACTGTTGTTGTTACTGCTGTTGTTGCTGTTGTTGTTGTTGTTGTTTCTGCTGTTGTTACTGTTGTTACTATTGTTGCTGTTGTTGTTGCTGTTACTGTTGTTGATACTGCTGCTGTTGTTACTATTGTTGCTGCTACTGTTGTTGTTGCTGTTGTTGTTGTTGCTGCTGTTCTTGCTGTTGTTGTTACTGCTTTTGTTATTGTTACTGTTGCTGTTACTGTTGTTGTAGTGTTGTTGTTACTGTTGTTATTGTTGTTGCTGCTGTTGTTATTGTTTCTGTTACTGTTATAGTTTTTGTTGTTGTGGTTGTTACGGTTGTTGTTACTATTGTTGTTACTGTTGTTTGTGTTATTGTTGTTGTTACTGTTATTGTTACTGTTGTTGTTGTTACTGTTGTTGGTGTTATTGTTGTTGGTGTTATTGTTGTTGTTGTTACTGTTGTTGCTGTTGTTGGTGTTACTGTTGTTGGTGTTATTGTTGTTGTTGTTGTTACTGTTGTTGTTACTGTTGTTGTTGCTGTTGTTGTTACTGTTGTTGGTGTTACTGTTGTTGGTGTTATTGTTGTTGTTGTTGTTACTGTTGTTGTTACTGTTGTTGTTGCTGTTGTTGTTACTGTTGCTGTTACTGCTGTTGTTGTTGCTGTTACTGTTATAGTTTTTGTTGTTTGGGTTGTTGTTACTATTGTTGTTACTGTTGTTGGTGTTAGTGTTGTTGTTACTCTCTCTCTCTCTCTCTCTCTCTCTCTCTCTCTCTCTCTCTCTCTCTCTCTCTCTCTCTCTCTCTCTCTCTCTCTCTCTCTCTCGCTCTCTTTCTCTCTCTTTTTTTTTTTTTTTTTTTACACAGGGTTTGACAAGGTTAAGGATCCCTAGCTTTATTGACAGCTATTTACAGGTTAAGGATTCCTAACTTTATTGGCAAGCTAAGAGTTGTTACCTATATCAGCTCATTTGAAAGCATTTTTATTGTTATGAGACATACAAGTAGGGAACAGGATGAAGTTGGAGCCATCTGTGGGCCAGCATTTTCATTTGATCAACTGACTTTATCTCGTTGACATCAATATGCTGTACGAATGTGTTCCATACTCGAGTCATCCTGGGAATATATGATCTCAGATGGAGTGATGTTCTGGAGAAGGTTACAGCCAGAGTGAAGTTGCTGCTTTCTGCCCGTCTTGTGGCATAAAAGCTTGTTTCACGCTGTCCTCGAAGTGGTTCCAAGTGTGGTATTTTGACAATATTGGCCTTGTACATAACAGTAAGGCCACCCACATCCCTCCTATGTTGAAGGCTCTGCTGAAATGACAGATCTATCCAAGATGGGTCCAGGCGAGAGATGAGACGTCTTGCTCTGTTCTCTACTCTGTCAAGCAGTCGCAGATGAGAGGGGGGGGCAGGCAAACCAAGAAAGTGGAGCATACTCAAGGTGTGAGCGTACTCGTGCCTCGTACAGAATCTTGCAACCCCTACTGTCAAGCAGATGCGAGATACGGCGAAGTGCTGTAAGCTTCCTGGCTGCCTTGTTTGCAAGATTTACAACATGGTTCTTCATGGTTAGTTTGGAGTCAAATTTCACCCCAAGGATATCAACTTCTTCTCCAGGTGCCAACACCCTCTCATTCATCCTTACTACTGCACCAGCATTACCATCATGGTGCCTAGAGACGATCATTTGCGTTTTCTCAGGTGCAAATATTACTTGCCATCTATTTCTCCAAGCTGATATAGCTCTCAGCTGGTGATTGATGTAGCTTAGAGCAGCTGGCATTTCTTCTCTTGGATAAGTGAATGTCAGTGTACAGTCGTCTGCATATGCATGTGATTCTGGGATGAGATGAAGAAGGTCGTCGAAGTAGACATTCCATAACAATGGACCCAGCACGCTTCCTTGTGGAACACTTGCCCCAATAGGATGTCTTGCTGATTCCGTTCCATTGAGAACTACACTTAGAGATCTACCATGAAGGTAATCACTGAGGAGACAGCATAGAGCCTGCAATTCTCAGAGCTTGCAGTTTGCTAAGAGGCCCTGGTGCCACACTCAGTCGAAAGCACCAGCAATGCCCAGTGCTACCACACAGCTGACTTTGGATTCATCCAGTGACTGGTGCCACTTAGTGGAGAGGTTTAACAACAGATCAGCTGCAGAGTAACCTTTCCTGAAGCCATATTAACGGTCACAAAGTAGTGAGTGGTAGTCAAAAAACTCTGTCATTTGTCTTGAGATTATTGTCTCAAGGATCTTGCCAGTGATTGACAGGAGTGACACTGGTATGTAGTTGCTGATTTCTGCTCTGCTCTTCTTTTCGTGAACAGGGACTACATTTGCCTCTTTCCACAGAGAAGACCATTTACACTGCACTAGGCAGTGCTGAAAGATGCGAGTTAGAGGTGCTGCTAGCTGGTCTGCACATCTTCTCAACAATCTTGGGCTCAACTTGTCTGGGCCCACAGCCTTTTCTTGGTCAAGCGATTTAAGAAGGAAATGCACCTCCTCCTGCCTTATTGTCACCACTGACAGTTTTGACACAGTTCTTGCAGCTAGCCAAGGGGGGTCCCTTGCTGGATCAGGAACTTGCATTTTGGTAGCAAACTGCTCGGCAAAGAGGTCCGCTTTCTCTTGACTACTAGTAGAGGTGGTCCCATTCTGTCGATTTAGAGGTGGAAAGAGTTCATCAGGCAGATAACCTTGTCTGTCCTTGACCAGGGACCACCAGGTTTTGGAGCCTACCCTACCTGATGCTAACTTTCTTTTTGTGTCCACCTCCCATTTAGCGATGGCCCACTTTTCAACGTCACCCATATGCCTACAGGCTTGCCTGTGCAAGTTCCTGTTATAGATGGTAGGATCTCTTATACCTTCACCATACCTTGTACTTAGCAGTAGCAGCCTCTCTGCAACGAAAGCCAAACCAAGACTGATCTGTAGGCTTCGTCAAATACTGCCGGTGAGGAATGTGTTCTTGCTGTAGATTAAGGATGTGTCCAGTGAAGGCTTTCACTTAGTTGTCAACATCCCCTTGGAGAAGAGCATTCCAATCGGTGGCGGCGAGCTCAGAGCAAAGGGCTGGCCAATTACCTCTTTCCCATAGCCAGGTTGTGCGTGTGGACTCCTCACCTCGTTCTGTTGGGATCTTAAAGTGTCGTGAAAACAGCCTTGTGGTCAGACGATCAAACGTAGCCGAGGGGTTGACAAGTGACTATGCCTTCTGCCAGATCACTCATTACTGGGTCAAGGGAGGAGCCAGAGATGTTTCTCATGTCAAATACTGCAAGGTCATCAAGGTCCCTCTGTATAAGGTGTTGGTTGAGGTCACCAACAATTATGATATATTGACAGTTGTGTTGTAGCATGTACAATATACAGACCTAAGTGTTGCCACTGAGATCTGTATATTGTACATGCCAGTACACAAGAACTAGTGTTTATGCAGAGCTTGAAGAACATCATTCCAAGATGTGTAGGTATGGCAACATCCCCTGTCTCTCTCTCTCTCTCTCTCTCTCTCTCTCTCTCTCTCTCTCAGGTTCGGTCCCCAGAGAACCATCAGTTTTATTTCTCATTTTCTTGTTCTTTTTCTTCCCATTTCTCGTATATATTTCATTGTGGAATCATTTCTCACTTTATCACTTTCTTTGTGTGAGTGAGTGTGTGTGTGTGTGTGTGTGTGTGTGTGTGTGTGTGTGTGTGTGTGTGTGTGTGTGTGTGTGTGTGTGTGTGTGTGTACTCACCTATTTGTGGTTGCAGGGGTCGAG
>NC_091334.1:6760494-6770494 GCF_038502225.1 Cherax quadricarinatus | reverse complement strand
CGGAAGTGAAATCCTGTGTCACAAACCTACTGGAGTTTTACGAAATGGTGACAGCAGTAAGACAAGAGAGAGGGGGGGAGGGGGGTAGACTGCATTTTCTTGGACTCTAAGAAGGCTTTCGATGCAGTTCCACACAAAAGATTAGTGCAAAAGCTGGAGGATCACACAGGTATAAGAGGAAAAGCACGTCAGTTAATCAGAGAATACCTGACAGGAAGGCAACAACTAGTAATGGTACGTAATGAGATGTCAGAGTGGGCGCCTGTGATAGGAGTCAGTCCTAGGACTGGTTCTGTTTCTAGTATTTGTGAATGACAAGACGGAAAAGACTGATTCGGTAGTGTCCTTCTTTTGCAGAAGATGTGAGACTAATGAGGAGAATTCAATTGGATGAGGATCCGGCAGGACTACAAATGGACCAGGATACGCTGCAAGCCTTGTCCAGCAACTGGTTCCTGGGGTTCAACCCCACCGAATGCAAAGTCATGAAGATTGGGGAAGGACAAAGAAGACCGCAGACAGAGTACAGGCCAGGGGGGGGGGCCAAAGACTGCAAACCTAACTCAGGGAAAAGGATCTTGGGGTGAGTATAATACCGAGCACATCTCCTGAGGCACACATCAACCAAATAGCTGCTGCAGTATATGGGCGCCTAGCAAACCTAAGAATAGCGTTTTGACACCTGAGTAAGGAATCACTCAAGACTCTGTACACCATACACGTCGAACCCATATTGAAGTATGTAGCACCAGTATGGAACCCACACTTGGTCAAGCACGTCAAGAAATTAGAGAAAGTGCAAAGGTTTGCAACAAGACTAGTCCCGGAGCTAAGGGGTATATCCTACGAGGAGAGGTTAAGGGAAATCAACCTGAGGACACTGGAGGACAGGAGAGACAGGGAAGACATAATGACAACATATAAAATACTGAAAGGAATTGAAAAGATGAATAGGGACAGGATGTTTCAGGGATGGGACACAGCAACAAGGGGTCACAACATGAAGTTGAAAACTCAAATGAGTCACAAGGATGTTAGGAAATACTTTTTCAGTCATAGACTTGTCAGGAAGTGAAACAATCCAGAGAGAGATGTAGTGGAGGCAGGATCCATACATAGCTTTAAGAAGCGGTATGATAAAGCTCTTGGAGCAGGATGAGAGTGGACCTAGTGGCGACCAGTGAAGAGGCGGGGCCAGGAGCTATGAATAGACCCCTTCAACCACAATTAGATGAATACAATTAGGTGAGTACAAACACACACACACACACACAGTCATTCATGTTCTTTGATCATGATTACACAAAGTAATTATCACATATATAATTAACTTTATTGCAGGTAATCAAGGAGCCACGCCCACACCTGACAGCTGTGATAAACCTGTCTGAGAGAGAGAGACAGAGAGAGAGACAATTATTTCTTACCTTTTTTTCCTCTGTAAGCAGAGTTGTCAGAGTCATCTAGTGGTGATGTACCATCCTAGATTCTCTAGTATCATTCAGGTGTGCTGGAGGATTCTGACCTGTGAGTAGGTGGGAGGGAGAGCCGGTTCGATCACCTCGTTTGTGGTAATAGTTCCAGCCACTCAGACTCTGGTAGTGAGCTGTGTAGCGCTGTAATCTTTACCCTCACCTCTCCCCCCCCACTGACCCAGCTGACAACATCTGGGTCCTTATATACAGTGATGTAGGCTGCTGATCTGCTGTAGTGCTGCTATATGTTGTGTTTACTGCTGAGTATACTGTTGTGTCTACTGCTGAGTATACTGTTGTGTCTACTGCTGAGTATACTGTTGTGTCTACTGCTGAGTATACTGTTGTGTCTACTGCTGAGTATACTGTTGTGTCTACTGCTGAGTATACTGTTGTGTCTACTGCTGAGTATACTGTTGTGTCTACTGCTGAGTATACTGTTGTGTCTACTGCTGAGTATACTGTTGTGTCTACTGCTGAGTATACTGTTGTGTCTACTGCTGAGTATACTGTTGTGTCTACTGCTGAGTATACTGTTGTGTCTACTGCTGAGTATACTGTTGTGTCTACTGCTGAGTATACTGTTGTGTCTACTGCTGAGTATACTGTTGTGTCTACTGCTGAGTATACTGTTGTGTCTACTGCTGAGTATACTGTTGTGTCTACTGCTGAGTATACTGTTGTGTCTACTGCTGAGTATACTGTTGTGTCTACTGCTGAGTATACTGTTGTGTCTACTGCTGAGTATACTGTTGTGTCTACTGCTGAGTATACTGTTGTGTCTACTGCTGAGTATACTGTTGTGTCTACTGCTGAGTATACTGTTGTGTCTACTGCTGAGCATACTGTTGTGTCTACTGCTGAGTATACTGTTGTGTCTACTGCTGAGTATACTGTTGTGTCTACTGCTGAGTATACTGTTGTGTCTACTGCTGAGTATACTGTTGTGTCTACTGCTGAGTATACTGTTGTGTCTACTGCTGAGTATACTGTTGTGTCTACTGCTGAGTATACTGTTGTGTCTACTGCTGAGTATACTGTTGTGTCTACTGCTGAGTCTACTTCTGAATCTACTACTGAGTCTACCCCCCATACCCTTGCTGATCTGTAATTTTGGTTGTTACCATTCTTTGCTCGTAGCACTACTACCACTATCACCACTACTACCACCTCCCCCACTACCCCCAGCACCACTACTACCACCACAGTCACCACCACTACCATCAACACTACCACCACCACCACTGCTACCACCACCACTACCACTACACCTAACACCACCCCAACACCACAACCACCACTACCACCACCACTGCTACCACCAAAATCACTAATACCACTATCAGCACAACCACCACTACCACCATCGCCACTACTACCACCACAACTACCGCCACGACCACCACCTCACACGACTGTATTCACCTCTAAGTTATTACAGTAAGTAAGACAATTGCAGAACTTCTTAATTAGTTGGATAATTGGACCTTATTTAAAGTAAGTAAATAACATTAATGTCATCTCTCTCTCTCACTCTCTCACTCTCTCACTTTCCTCGCAGAGGAGGAGATAAAATGCGTGAAAAACGAAAATGTTGAAGGGAAAATACAGCAAGTGAGTACATGTGTCGGCTCTGGGACAAAGCCGTACATAAATGTGGGATTAAGATTAGAGTTGACTACCGAAGTGGCTAGTTTATTGTGCATTCTGTGGAAGGTAGTGGCTAGTTTATTGTGCATCCTGTGGAGGGTAGTGGCTAGTTTATTGTGCATCCTGTGGAGGGTAGTGGCTAGTTTATTGTGCATCCTGTGGAGGGTAGTGGCTAGTTTATTGTGCATCCTGTGGAGGGTAGTGGCTAGTTTATTGTGCATCCTGTGGAGGGTAGTGGCTAGTTTATTGTGCATCCTGTGGAGGGTAGTGGCTAGTTTATTGTGCATCCTGTGGAAGGTAGTGGCTAGTTTATTGTGCATCCTGTGGAGGGTAGTGGCTAGTTTATTGTGCATCCTGTGGAGGGTAGTGGCTAGTTTATTGTGCATCCTGTGGAGGGTAGTGGCTAGTTTATTGTGCATCCTGTGGAGGGTAGTGGCTAGTTTATTGTGCATCCTGTGGAGGGTAGTGGCTAGTTTATTGTGCATCCTGTGGAGGGTAGTGGCTAGTTTATTGTGCATCCTGTGGAGGGTAGTGGCTAGTTTATTGTGCATCCTGTGGAGGGTAGTGGCTAGTTTATTGTGCATCCTGTGGAGGGTAGTGGCTAGCTTATTGTGCATCCTGTGGAGGGTAGTGGCTAGTTTATTGTGCATCCTGTGGAAGGTAGTGGCTAGTTTATTGTGCATCCTGTGGAGGGTAGTGGCTAGTTTATTGTACATCCTGTGGAGGGTAGTGGCTAGTTTATTGTACATCCTGTGGAGGGTAGTGGCTAGTTTATTGTACATCCTGTGGAGGGTAGTGGCTAGTTTATTGTAAACCCCCATATCCATCCTGTGGAGGGTAGCGCAAGAGCATATGGATACACAATAGGCATAGGAACTAGGCCCCAGAAGGGTTAACAGGAGTTCATCAGGATTTATATCGACAGTTCACTTATCTGTTACAAGCGTAATTAGGTAATTTAATTAATATATCTGGTAACTTATTTTAATTAATAAGATATCTTGACATGTCACACAGGTATTGTATTGTCTATCTTTGTATTCCTCAGTAAGTGGACAATTAAGCACATAGTGTTCAAGATAGTGACCATAGACCAGGCCACAATACTTTGTATTTGGTGTGATCATCATTTGTATGTCTGTCAAATGGTCAGAAGTACTTGTAACCAAGACTAAGTCTGGCTACTACAACATAACACTGACAGAAGTACTTGTAATCAAGACTAAGTCTGGCTACTACAACATAACACTGTCAGAAGTACTTGTAACCAAGACTAAGTCTGGCTACTACAACATAACACTGTCAGAAGTACTTGTAATCAAGACTAAGTCTGGTTACTACAACATAACACTGTCAGAAGTACTTGTAATCAAGACTAAGTCTGGTTACTACAACATAACACTGTCAGAAGTACTTGTAATCAAGACTAAGTCTGGTTACTACAACATAACACTGTCAGAAGTACTTGTAATCAAGACAGAGTCTGGCTACTACAACATAACACTGTCAGAAGTACTTGTAATCAAGACAGAGTCTGGCTACTACAACATAACACTGTCAGAAGTACTTGTAATCAAGACTAAGTCTGGCTACTACAACATAACACTGTCAGAAGTACTTGTAATCAAGACTAAGTCTGGTTACTACAACATAACACTGTCAGAAGTACTTGTAATCAAGACTAAGTCTGGCTACTACAACATAACACTGTCAGAAGTACTTGTAACCAAGACTAAGTCTGGCTACTACAACATAACACTGTCAGAAGTACTTGTAATCAAGACTAAGTCTGGTTACTACAACATAACACTGTCAGAAGTACTTGTAATCAAGACTAAGTCTGGTTACTACAACATAACACTGTCAGAAGTACTTGTAATCAAGACTAAGTCTGGTTACTACAACATAACATTGTCAGAAGTACTTGTAATCAAGACTAAGCCTGGTTACTACAACATAACACTGTCAGAAGTACTTGTAACCAAGACTAAGTCTGGCTACTACAACATAACACTGTCAGAAGTACTTGTAACCAAGACTAAGTCTGGTTACTACAACATAACACTGTCAGAAGTACTTGTAATCAAGACTAAGTCTGGTTACTACAACATAACACTGTCAGAAGTACTTGTAACCAAGACTAAGTCTGGTTACTACAACATAACACTGTCAGAAGTACTTGTAATCAAGACTAAGTCTGGTTACTACAACATAACACTGTCAGAAGTACTTGTAACCAAGACTAAGTCTGGCTACTACAACATAACACTGTCAGAAGTACTTGTAACCAAGACTAAGTCTGGTTACTACAACATAACACTGTCAGAAGTACTTGTAATCAAGACTAAGTCTGGTTACTACAACATAACACTGTCAGAAGTACTTGTAACCAAGACTAAGTCTGGTTACTACAACATAACACTGTCAGAAGTACTTGTAATCAAGACTAAGTCTGGTTACTACAACATAACACTGTCAGAAGTACTTGTAACCAAGACTAAGTCTGGTTACTACAACATAACACTGTCAGAAGTACTTGTAATCAAGACTAAGTCTGGTTACTACAACATAACACTGTCAGAAGTACTTGTAACCAAGACTAAGTCTGGCTACTACAACATAACACTGTCAGAAGTACTTGTAACCAAGACTAAGTCTGGTTACTACAACATAACACTGTCAGAAGTACTTGTAATCAAGACTAAGTCTGGTTACTACAACATAACACTGTCAGAAGTACTTGTAACCAAGACTAAGTCTGGTTACTACAACATAACACTGTCAGAAGTACTTGTAATCAAGACTAAGTCTGGTTACTACAACATAACACTGTCAGAAGTACTTGTAACCAAGACTAAGTCTGGCTACTACAACATAACACTGTCAGAAGTACTTGTAACCAAGACTAAGTCTGGTTACTACAACATAACACTGTCAGAAGTACTTGTAATCAAGACTAAGTCTGGTTACTACAACATAACACTGTCAGAAGTACTTGTAACCAAGACTAAGTCTGGTTACTACAACATAACACTGTCAGAAGTACTTGTAATCAAGACTAAGTCTGGTTACTACAACATAACACTGTCAGAAGTACTTGTAATCAAGACTAAGTCTGGTTACTACAACATAACACTGTCAGAAGTACTTGTAATCAAGACAGAGTCTGGCTACTACAACATAACACTGTCAGAAGTACTTGTAACCAAGACTAAGTCTGGCTACTACAACATAACATTGGGAGACACTTGCAAGTATGTGATATTAAATGAACACATCTTCCATGGACGGGTGAAATGCTCTTGTTGTCTACAGAGATACAGTTCATGCAGGTTATAAAACTTAATATAATTGTATGATTTCACAACCCATTTAGATCTGTGTGTATGGGAGTTAAGGGCCCCCAAGACGATACTCTTAACTAATCAGTTATGATGATGAATATATTGGCCAGGGAAGAATGGTAGAGCCAGTCCAAATTGGACTTTATTTTAGGTCAAATAATTGGATGAACTGGCCCAGGAGGACCGCCAGAAAGGTTAGTTTGCGTTGCACCTTGTGTCTATCCTGTACACCCTTTAGCAAGAGTAGACAGTAGGCCTAGCAGCAAGGCATAATAATAATAATAATAATAATAATAACAATAATAATAATAATAATAATAATAATAATAATAATAATAATAATAATAATAATAATAATAATAATTATTATTATTATTATTATTATTATTATTATTATTAATATTATTATTATTATTATTTTTATTATTATTATTATTATTATTATTATTATTATTATTGCTGTTGTTGTTGTACTTGTTGTTCTTGTTATTATTATCATCATCATCGTCATCATCATCATCATTATTATTATTATTGTTAGCTATTGTGATTATTATTCTTATTATTGCTATCATTACATCTTCAGAGACACAGCTATGGCCGGATAAGACTCACAACTACGACCACAAGGCCGGATAAGACACAAATATGGCCACAGGGCCAGATAAGACACAAATATGGCCACAGGGCCGAATAAGACAAATATGGCCACAGGGCCGGATAAGACACAAATATGGCCACAGGGCCGGATAAGACACAAATATGGCCACAGGGCCGGATAAGACACAAATATGGCCACAGGGCCGGATACCCGGGAATGCAATGTTTTAGGGAGATTTTTTCTCTCTATCCACCAAGTTGTGAATCTGTGTAATATTTCACGAGGATCCCTGTTACACCTGACTCACCTGGGCACCTGGTAGGTGAGTGGGAGGGTCACCTGGCAGGTGAAGGAAAGGTCACCTGGGATGCACTAGTCAGCTGGGAAGATGATGAAAGGTGACCAGAGAAAAATACTAAATATATCGCTGACAGATAAATAGATAGAGAGATAGATAGATAGAGAGAGAGAGAGACAGACAGACAGACAGACAGACAGACAGCCAGACAGAGAAGAACTGCAGGCTCTACACTATGTCTCCCCAGTGATTACCTTCAAGGTAGATCTCTAAGGGTAGTTCTCAATGGGACAGAGTCAGCAAGTGTTCCACAGGGAAGTATACTTGGACCATTGTTATGGACTGTTTACTTCAGTGACCTTCTTCATCTCATCCCAGAATCCCATACATAGCAGACGACTGCACTCTGACATTTATTTATCTAAGAGAGGAACTGCCAGCTGCTCCAAGTTACATCAGTCAGTAACTTAAGGCTATATCAGCCTAGTTTACCTGGAGAGGGTTTCGGGAGTCAACGCCCCCGCGACTCGGTCTGAGACCAGGCTTCATGGTGGATCAGGGTCTGATTAACCAGGCTGTTACTGCTGACCGCACGCAAGCTGACGTACGTACCATAGCCCGGTTGGTCAGGTACTGACTTTAGGTGCCTGTCCAGTGCCTTCTTGAAGACAGCCAGGGGTCTATTGGTAATCCCCCTTATATATGCTGGGAGGCAATTGAACAGTCTTGGGCCCCGGACCTTATTAGCCCGGGGTAAACGATGGCAAGTAACAATTGCTCCTCAGACAACACAAATGATGATGGTCTCTAGGCATCATCATGGTAATACTGAAACAGAGGTAAAAATAATCGTCTAGGCACCACCATGGTAATGCTGGAGCAGTGATAAGAATGATGGTCCAGAAATAACAATAAGACACAATACCGTGACTGGATCAATACACAAATAACCCGCACATAGAAGAGAAGAGCTGACGACGACGTGTCGGTCCGACTTAGACCATTTACAAAGTCACACTAATAGAAAGGAGAGGAGGCAGTATATGTAAGGTAGCAGACAGGGACGGGACAAGAGAGGTAGTAGGGAAGGAAGTAGTGAGGTAGACGTAGTAGTAGTGGTAGTAGTAGTAATAATAATAATAGTAGTAGTAGTAGTAGTAGTAGTAGTAGTAGTAGTAGTAGTAGTAGTAGTAGTAGTAGGGGAGTCAATCGAAGACCAAGAAAGAGTTTTTGTTCGTACCCTTTGTCGGCCTCTAGCTCCCTTGTAGTGATCCTTTTTTCTTGATCTTTGACTGACTCCACTACTGCTACTACTCCTCTCTCTACCACTACTTTCTACTTCGTCTGCCTCTCTTGTCCCGTCCCTGTCTGCTGGCCTATATATACTCCCTCCTTCTCTCCTTTCTGTTAGTGTGACTTTGTAAATGGTCCAAGTCGGACCAAGACGTCGTCGTAAGTTCCTCTCTCCTATGTGCAGGTTACTTATAGAATGATGGTCTCTAGGCACCATGATGGTAATGCTGAAGCAATGGTAAGAATAAATGGGGATGACGTTGATATCCTTGGGGTGAAATTTGACTCCAAACTGACCATGAAGAACCACGTTGTAAATCTTGCAAACAAAGCAGCCAGGAAGCCTACAGCACTTCGACGTATCTCGCATCTGCTCGACAGCAGGGGTTTCAAGATTCTGTACGAGGCACAAGTATGCTCACACCTTGAGTATGCTCCACTTTCTTGGACTGCCTGCTCTCCATTTCATCTGCGACTGCCTGACAGAGTAGAGAACAGAGCAAGACGTCTCATCTCTCGCCTGGACCCATCCTGGATAGATCTGACATTCCAGCAGAGCTTAAACACAGGAGGGATGTGGGTGACCTTACTATTATGTACAAGACCAGTATTGTCATAGTACCACACTTGTCTCCACTCCGAGGACAGCGAGAAGTGAGCTTCTACACCACAAGACGGGCAGCCAGCAGCAACTTCATTCTGACTGTAACCTTCTCCAGAACATCACTTCATCAGAGATCATTTATTCCCAGGATGACTCGAGTATGGAACATGTTCGTACAACATTATGTTATCAACGAGATAAAGTTAGTTAATTAAATGAAAATGTTGGCCCACAGATGGCTCCAACTTCATCCTGTTCCATACTTGTATGTTTCATAACAATAACAAGACTTAAACGAGATGATGTAGGTAACAACTCTTAGCTTGTAAATAAAGTTAGGAAGCTTAACCTAACCTTGTAAAACACTGAGAGAGAGAGAGAGAGAGAGAGAGACAGAGAGAGAGAGAGAGAGAGAGAGAGAGCGAGAGAGAGAGAGAGAGAGAGAGAGAGAGAGAGAGAGAGAGAGAGAGAGACAGAGAGAGACAGAGAGAGAGAGAGAGAGAAAGAGAGAGAGAGAAGGAGAGAGAGAGAGAGAGAGAGAGAGAGAGAGAGAGAGAGAGAGAGAGAGAGAGAGAGAGAGAGAGAGAGAGAGAGAGAGAGAGAGAGAGAGAGAGAGAGAGAGAGAGAGAGAGAGAGAGAGAGGGATCCACCCCTACCTTTACTAATGAGGTGGAACTGCAGACAATAAGGGCCTAACAGCCACATAACAGCTCCCAACAGACAAATTGCTAGTTT
>NC_091334.1:6705494-6747994 GCF_038502225.1 Cherax quadricarinatus | reverse complement strand
GAGAGAAGCTTACGACGACGTTTCGGTCCGACTTGGACCATTGACAAAGTCAGTTTATATATAACTAGTTAATACATCTAACCATGTAACATTTGCAACCCAACTACGGCTGGACACCACCTCTGAAGCGGCTGAGCCGGCCAGTATCTCCAGGAAGCAGCCGACCTACATCAAAGAGGGGTGGGTGGATTGCATTTTCTTGGACTGCAAGAAGGCGTTTGACACAGTACCACACAAGAGATTAGTACAAAAACTGGAGGACCAAGCAGGGATAACAGGGAAGGCACTGCAATGGATCAGGGAATACTTGTCAGGAAGACAGCAGCGAGTCATGGTACGTGGCGAGGTGTCAGAGTGGGCACCTGTGACCAGCGGGGTCCCACAGGGGTCAGTCCTAGGACCAGTGCTGTTTCTGGTATTTGTGAACGACATGACGGAAGGAATAGACTCTGAGGTGTCCCTGTTTGCAGTTGACGTGAAGTTGATGAGAAGAATTCACTCGATCGAAGACCAGGCAGAACTACAAAGGGATCTGGACAGGCTGCAGACCTGGTCCAGCAACTGGCTCCTGGAGTTCAATCCCACCAAGTGCAAAGTCATGAGGATTGGGGAAGGGCTAAGAAGACCGCAGACGGAGTACAGTCTAGGGGGCCAGAGACTACAAACATCACTCAAGGAAAAAGATCTTGGGGTGAGTATAACACCAGGCACATCTCCTGAAGCGCACATCAACCAAATAACTGCTGCAGCATATGGGCGCCTGGCAAACCTCAGAACAGCATTCCGACATCTTAATAAGGAATCGTTTAGGACCCTGTACACCGTGTACGTTAGGCCCATATTGGAGTATGCGGCACCAGTTTGGAACCCACACATAGCCAAGCATGTAAAGAAACTAGAGAAAGTGCAAAGGTTTGCAACAAGACTGGTCCCAGAGCTAAGAGGTATGTCCTACGAGGTGAGGTTAAGGGAAATCAATCTGACAACACTGGAGGACAGGAGAGATAGGGGGGACATGATAACGACTTACAAAATACTGAGAGGAATTGACAAGGTGGACAAAGACAGGATGTTCCAGAGACTGGACACAGTAACAAGGGGACACAGTTGGAAGCCGAAGACACAGATGAATCAAAGGGATGTTAGGAAGTATTTCTCCAGCCACAGAGTAGTCAGGAAGTGGAATAGTTTGGGGAGCGATGTAGTGGAGGCAGGATCCATACATAGCTTTAAGCAGAGGTACGATAAAGCTCATGGTTCAGGGAGAGTGACCTAGTAGCGACCAGTGAAAAGGCGGGGCCAGGAGCTTGGACTCGACCCCTGCAACCTTAACTAGGTGAGAACTAGGTGAGTACACACACCCATTTCCCATGATTCCATCCTTATCCATCCTTCTACCTTCCCCATCTTACCCATCCTTCTACCTTCCCCATCTTACCCATCCTTCTACCTTCCCCATCTTACCCATCCTTCTACCTTCCCCATCTTACCCATCCTTCTACCTTCCCCATCTTACCCATCCTTCTACCTTCCCCATCTTACTCATCCTTCTACCTTCCCCATCTTACCCATCCTTCTACCTTCCCCATCTTACCCATCCTTCTACCTTCCCCATCTTACCCATCCTTCTACCTTCCCCATCTTACCCATCCTTCTACCTTCCCCATCTTACCCATCCTTCTACCTTCCCCATCTTACCCATCCTTCTACCTTCCCCACCTTACCCATCCTTCTACCTTCCCCATCTTACCCATCCTTCTTCCTTCCCCATCTTACCCATCCTTCTTCCTTCCCCATCTTACCCATCCTCCTACCTTCCCCACCTTACCCATCCTTCTTCCTTCCCCATCTTACCCATCCTCCTACCTTCCCCACCTTACCCATCCTCCTACCTTCCCCACCTTACCCATCCTTCTACCTTCCCCACCTTACCCATCCTTCTACCTTCCCCATCTTACTCATCCTTCTACCTTCCCCACCTTACCCATCCTTCTACCTTCCCCATCTTACCCATCCTTCTACCTTCCCCACCTTACCCATCCTTCTACCTTCCCCATCTTACCCATCCTTCTACCTTCCCCATCTTACCCATCCTTCTACCTTCCCCATCTTACCCATCCTTCTACCTTCCCCACCTTACCCATCCTTCTACCTTCCCCATCTTACCCATCCTTCTACCTTCCCCATCTTACCCATCCTTCTACCTTCCCCATCTTACCCATCCTTCTTCCTTCCCCATCTTACCCATCCTCCTTCCTTTCCCATCTTACCCATCCTTCTACCTTCCCCATCTTACCCATCCTTCTACCTTCCCCATCTTACCCATCCTTCTACCTTCCCCATCTTACCCATCCTTCTACCTTCCCCACCTTACCCATCCTTCTACCTTCCCCATCTTACCCATCCTTCTACCTTCCCCATCTTACCCATCCTTCTACCTTCCCCATCTTACCCATCCTTCTACCTTCCCCATCTTACTCATCCTTCTACCTTCCCCATCTTACCCATCCTTCTTCCTTCCCCATCTTACCCATCCTCCTACCTTCCCCACCTTACCCATCCTCCTACCTTCCCCATCTTACCCATCCTTCTACCTTCCCCACCTTACCCATCCTTCAACCTTCCCCACCTTACCCATCCTCCTACCTTCCCCATCTTACCCATCCTTCTTACTTCCCCATCTTACCCATCCTCCTACCTTCCCCACCTTACCCATCCTCCTACCTTCCCCATCTTACCCATCCTTCTACCTTCCCCATCTTACCCATCCTTCTACCTTCCCCATCTTACCCATCCTTCTACCTTCCCCACCTTACCCATCCTTCAACCTTCCCCACCTTACCCATCCTTCTTCCTTCCCCATCTTACCCATCCTTCTACCTTCCCCATCTTACCCATCCTTCTACCTTCCCCATCTTACCCATCCTTCTACCTTCCCCATCTTACCCATCCTTCTACCTTCCCCATCTTACCCATCCTTCTACCTTCCCCATCTTACCCATCCTTCTACCTTCCCCACCTTACCCATCCTTCTACCTTCCCCACCTTACCCATCCTTCTACCTTCCCCATCTTACCCATCCTTCTACCTTCCCCATCTTACCCATCCTTCTACCTTCCCCATCTTACCCATCCTTCTACCTTCCCCATCTTACCCATCCTTCTACCTTCCCCATCTTACCCATCCTTCTACCTTCCCCATCTTACCCATCCTTCTACCTTCCCCATCTTACCCATCCTCCTACCTTCCCCATCTTACCCATCCTTCTACCTTCCCCATCTTACCCATCCTTCTACCTTCCCCATCTTACCCATCCTCCTACCTTCCCCACCTTACCCATCCTTCTACCTTCCCCATCTTACCCATCCTTCTACCTTCCCCATCTTACCCATCCTTCTTCCTTCCCCACCTTACCCATCCTTCTTCCTTCCCCACCTTACCCATCCTTCTACCTTCCCCACCTTACCCATCCTTCTACCTTCCCCATCTTACTCATCCTTCTTCCTTCCCCACCTTACCCATCCTTCTACCTTCCCCATCTTACCCATCCTTCTACCTTCCCCATCTTACCCATCCTCCTACCTTCCCCACCTTACCCATCCTCCTACCTTCCCCACCTTACCCATCCTCCTACCTTCCCCACCTTACCCATCCTCCTACCTTCCCCACCTTACCCATCCTCCTACCTTCCCCACCTTACCCATCCTTATACATTCCAGCTGCTGGGTCTTCCCTTCACTGTAAGGTTCTAGCTCCTGGGCCACATAACTTGCGCTAACGATCGCGTACAAGCATCCAGAGAACCAAATTAAAAGTAAACAGTGCCGGAGGCGGATAATGACTCCCTGTAGTTCATAATTGGTTCAATTAGAGCCTCTGGCCGCCTGCTCTTTGAACCTCTCTTCTCTTTACTCTTTTCTTAACCCTCCTCTCTAATTCACTGTTTTTTAAACGTCGTTATTATTATAATTATCAACTTGTCTCGGGTTTTTTTTTTTGAGAGGGTTTCGAACCCGGTTTTTATTATACGATATTTTTGTTTATGTTTTTGTGTTGGACGGTAGAGTGGACATCCAGAGAGGTGTTGCCTTCCCAGCCACTCACAGTCACTCCCAGTCACTCTCAGCCACTCCCAGTCACTCCCAGTCACTCCCAGTCACTCTCAGTCACTCACAGCCACTCCCAGTCACTCCCAGCCACTCCCAGTCACTCCCAGTCACTCCCAGTCACTCTCAGTCACTCACAGCCACTCCCAGTCACTCACAGCCACTCCCAGTCACTCTCAGTCACTCACAGCCACTCCCAGCCACTCCCAGTCACTCCCAGTCACTCCCAGTCACTCCCAGCCACTCCCAGCCACTCCCAGTCACTCCCAGTCACTCTCAGTCACTCACAGCCACTCCCAGCCACTCCCAGTCACTCCCAGCCACTCCCAGCCACTCCCAGTCACTCACAGTCACTCACAGTCACTCCTAGTCACTCCTAGTCACTCCTAGTCACTCCTAGTCACTCCTAGTCACTCCTAGCCACTCCTAGTCACTCCTAGCCACTCCTAGTCACTCCTAGCCACTCCTAGTCACTCCTAGTCACTCCTAGTCACTCCTAGTCACTCCTAGCCACTCCTAGTCACTCCTAGTCACTCCTAGTCACTCCTAGCCACTCCTAGTCACTCCTAGCCACTCACAGTCACTCCCAGTCACTCCCAGTCACTCACAGCCACTCCCAGTCACTCCCAGCCACTCCCAGTCACTCCCAGTCACTCACAGCCACTCACAGTCACTCCCAGCCACTCCCAGTCACTCCCAGTCACTCGCAGTCACTCCCAGCCACTCCCAGTCACTCCCAGTCACTCCCAGTCACTCCCAGTCACTCCCAGCCACTCCCAGTCACTCCCAGCCACTTCCAGTCACTCCCAGTCACTCACAGTCACTCCCAGTCACTCCCAGTCACTCCCAGTCACTCACAGTCACTCCCAGTCACTCCCAGTCACTCCCAGCCACTCCCAGTCACTCACAGTCACTCACAGTCACTCCCAGCCACTCCCAGTCACTCCCAGTCACTCCCAGTCACTCCCAGCCACTCCCAGTCACTCCCAGTCACTCCCAGTCACTCCCAGTCACTCCCAGCCACTCCCAGTCACTCCCAGCCACTCCCAGTCACTCCCAGTCACTCACAGTCACTCACAGTCACTCCCAGTCACTCCCAGTCACTCACAGTCACTCCCAGTCACTCCCAGTCACTCCCAGCCACTCCCAGTCACTCCCAGCCACTCCCAGTCACTCCCAGTCATTCACAGTCTCTCCCAGCCACTCCCCGTCACTCCCAGTCACTCACAGTCACTCCCAGTCACTCCCAGTCACTCACAGCCACTCACAGCCACTCCCAGTCACTCCCAGTCACTCCCAGTCACTCCCAGCCACTCCCAGCCACTCCAAGTCACTCCCAGTCACTCCCAGCCACTCACAGTCACTCCCAGTCACTCACAGTCACTCACAGTCACTCCCAGCCACTCCCAGTCACTCCCAGTCACTCCCAGTCACTCCCAGCCACTCCCAGTCACTCCCAGTCACTCCCAGTCACTCCCAGTCACTCCCAGCCACTCCCAGTCACTCCCAGCCACTCCCAGTCACTCCCAGTCATTCACAGTCACTCCCAGTCACTCCCAGTCACTCCAAGTCACTCCCAGTCACTCCCAGCCACTCCCAGTCACTCCCAGCCACTCACAGCCACTCACAGCCACTCCCAGTCACTCCCAGCCACTCACAGCCACTCACAGTCACTCCCAGCCACTCACAGCCACTCACAGCCACTCACAGCCACTCCCAGTCACTCCCAGCCACTCTCAGTCACTCCCAGTCACTCCCAGCCATTCCCAGTCACTCACAGCCACTCCCAGTCACTCCCAGCCATTCCCAGTCACTCACAACCACTCCCAGTCACTCCCAGCCATTCCCAGTCACTCACAGCCACTCCCAGTCACTCCCAGTCACTCCCAGTCACTCCCAGCCATTCCCAGTCACTCACAGCCACTCCCAATCACTCCCAGCCATTCCCAGTCACTCACAGCCACTCCCAGTCACTCCCAGTCACTCCCAGTCACTCCCAGCCATTCCCAGCCACTAAAGTCACTCACAGCCACTCACAGCCACTCCCAGCCACTTCCAGCCTCTCCCAGCCACTCACAGCCACTCACAGCCACTCCCAGCCACTCCCAGTCACTCCCAGCCACTCACAGCCACTCACAGCCACTCACAGCCCCTCCCAGCCACTCCCAGTCACTCCCAGTCACTCCCAGCCATTTCCAGCCACTCCAGTCACTCACAGAGACTCACAGCCACTCCCAGCCACTTCCAGCCTCTCCCAGCCACTCACAGCCACTCACAGCCACTCCCAGCCACTCCCAGTCACTCCCAGCCACTCACAGCCACTCACAGCCACTCACAGCCCCTCCCAGCCACTCCCAGTCACTCCCAGCCACTCCCAGCCAATCCCAGCCACTCCCAGCCACTCCCAGCCACTCCCAGTCACTTCCAGTCACTCCCAGCCACTCCCAGTCACTCCCATCCACTCCCAGCCACTCCTAGTCACTCCCAGTCACTTCCAGCCACTTCCAGCCACTCCCAGCCATCTATATCAGCCACTCCCAGCCATGTATGTCAGCCACTCCCAGCCATGTATGTCAGACAGGTCCTGCGAGGCACACCTGAGCCAGGTCCTGCGAGGCACACCTGAGCCGGGACCTGCGAAGCACACCTGAGCCAGGTCCTGCGAGGCACACCTGACCCGGGACCTGCGAGGCACACCTGACCCGGGACCTGCGAGGCACACCTGAGCCAGGTCCTGCGAGGCACACCTGAGCCAGGTCCTGCGAGGCACACCTGAGCCGGGACCTGCGAGGCACACCTGAGCCAGGTCCTGCGAGGCACACCTGAGCCAGGTCCTGCGAGGCACACCTGAGCCGGGACCTGCGAGGCACACCTGAGCCGGGACCTGCGAGGCACACCTGAGCCAGGTCCTGCGAGGCACACCTGAGCCGGGACCTGCGAGGCACACCTGAGCCAGGTCCTGCGAGGCACACCTGAGCCGGGACCTGCGAGGCACACCTGAGCCGGGACCTGCGAGGCACACCTGAGCCAGGTCCTGCGAGGCACACCTGAGCCGGGACCTGCGAGGCACACCTGAGCCGGGACCTGCGAGGCACACCTGAGCCGGGACCTGCGAGGCACACCTGAGCCAGGTCCTGCGAGGCACACCTGAGCCGGGTCCTGCGAGGCACACCTGAGCCAGGTCCTGCGAGGCACACCTGAGCCGGGACCTGCGAGGCACACCTGAGCCAGGTCCTGCGAGGCACACCTGAGCCGGTCCTGCGAGGCACACCTGAACCAGGTCCTGCGAGGCACACCTGAGCCAGGTCCTGCGAGGCACACCTGAGCCAGGTCAGAAAGCAACTCTCAAGAGCTCAGAACCTCGTTACAACGAGGCAATTCAACTCTGCCAGGTAATTAGCGAACAACAAGTGGAGACAGAGCAGGGGAACCAGGCTCTTGATGCAGGGGAGGGGAGAGGGAGGGGAAGAATCAAGAGGAAAGGGGGAAGGTGGACAAGGTAAACAGGAGGGCTAAAAGAGGCACGTCAGTTTCTCTGTTTCGTAAGGTCAAGTCCAGGATCTTGACTTAATTCTTGGTGTAGCTTAAGAAATATTTGATGACCACTGTGTTGCAGAGCTCAGACCTCTGCAACACAACTGTCAGACCTCTGCAACACAACTGTCAGACCTCTGCAACACAACTGTCAGACCTCTGCAACACAACTGTCACACCCCTGCAACACAACTGTCACACCTCTGCAACACAACTGTCACACCTCTGCAACACAATTGTCACACCTCTGCAACACAACTGTCAGGCCTCTGCAACACAACTGTCACACCTCTGCAACACAACTGTCAGACCTCTGCAACACAACTGTCAGACCTCTGCAACACAACTGTCACACCTCTGCAACACAACTGTCAGACCTCTGCAACACAACTGTCAGACCTCTGCAACACAATTGTCAGACCTCTGCAACACAACTGTCAGACCTCTGCAACACAACTGTCAGACCTCTGCAAAACAACTGTCAGGCCTCTGCAACACAATTGTCAGGCCTCTGCAACACAATTGTCAGACCTCTGCAACACAACTGTCACACCTCTGCAACACAACTGTCACACCTCTACAACAACAACTGTCACACCTCTACAACAACAACTGTCACACCTCTACAACAACAACAGTCACACCTCTACAACACAACTGTCACACCTCTGCAACACAACTGTCAGACCTCTGCAACACAACTGTCACACCTCTGCAACACAACTGTCAGACCTCAACAACAACAACAGTCACACCTCTACAACAACAACAGTCACACCTCTACAACAACAACAGTCACACCTCTGCAACAACAACAGTCACACCTCTACAACAACAACAGTCACACCTCTACAACAACAACAGTCACACCTCTGCAACACAACTGTCACACCTCTACAACAACAACAGTCACACCTCTACAACAACAACAGTCACACCTCTGCAACAACAACAGTCACACCTCTACAACAACAACAGTCACACCTCTACAACAACAACAGTCACACCTCTACAACAACAACAGTCACACCTCTGCAACACAACAGTCACACCTCTACAACAACAACAGTCACACCTCTGCAACACAACAGTCACACCTCTACAACAACAACAGTCACACCTCTACAACAACAACAGTCACACCTCTACAACAACAACAGTCACACCTCTACAACAACAACAGTCACACCTCTACAACAACAACAGTCACACCTCTACAACAACAACAGTCACACCTCTGCAACAACAACAGTCACACCTCTACAACAACAACAGTCACACCTCTGCAACAACAACAGTCACACCTCTACAACAACAACAGTCACACCTCTGCAACAACAACAGTCACACCTCTACAACAACAACAGTCACACCTCTACAACAACAACAGTCACACCTCTACAACAACAACAGTCACACCTCTGCAACAACAACAGTCACACCTCTACAACAACAACAGTCACACCTCTACAACAACAACAGTCACACCTCTACAACAACAACAGTCACACCTCTGCAACACAACAGTCACACCTCTACAACAACAACAGTCACACCTCTGCAACACAACAGTCACACCTCTACAACAACAACAGTCACACCTCTACAACAACAACAGTCACACCTCTACAACAACAACAGTCACACCTCTACAACAACAACAGTCACACCTCTGCAACAACAACAGTCACACCTCTACAACAACAACAGTCACACCTCTACAACAATAACAGTCACACCTCTACAACAACAACAGTCACACCTCTGCAACAACAACAGTCACACCTCTACAACAACAACAGTCACACCTCTGCAACAACAACAGTCACACCTCTACAACAACAACAGTCACACCTCTGCAACAACAACAGTCACACCTCTACAACAACAACAGTCACACCTCTACAACAACAACAGTCACACCTCTGTAACAACAACAGTCACACCTCTACAACAACAACAGTCACACCTCTACAACAACAACAACAGTCACACCTCTACAACAACAACAGTCACACCTCTGCAACAACAACAGTCACACCTCTGTAACAACAACAGTCACACCTCTACAACAACAACAGTCACACCTCTACAACAACAACAGTCACACCTCTACAACAACAACAGTCACACCTCTGTAACAACAACAGTCACACCTCTACAACAACAACAGTCACACCTCTACAACAACAACAACAGTCACACCTCTACAACAACAACAGTCACACCTCTGCAACACAACAGTCACACCTCTACAACAACAACAGTCACACCTCTACAACAACAACAGTCACACCTCTACAACAACAACAGTCACACCTCTACAACAACAACAGTCACACCTCTGCAACAACAACAGTCACACCTCTACAACAACAACAGTCACACCTCTGCAACAACAACAGTCACACCTCTACAACAACAACAGTCACACCTCTGCAACAACAACAGTCACACCTCTACAACAACAACAGTCACACCTCTGCAACACAACAGTCACACCTCTACAACAACAACAGTCACACCTCTGCAACACAACAGTCACACCTCTACAACAACAACAGTCACACCTCTGCAACACAACAGTCACACCTCTACAACAACAACAGTCACACCTCTACAACAACAACAGTCACACCTCTACAACAACAACAGTCACACCTCTACAACAACAACAGTCACACCTCTGCAACAACAACAGTCACACCTCTACAACAACAACAGTCACACCTCTACAACAACAACAGTCACACCTCTGCAACACAACAGTCACACCTCTACAACAACAACAGTCACACCTCTGCAACACAACTGTCACACCTCTACAACAACAACAGTCACACCTCTACAACAACAACAGTCACACCTCTGCAACAACAACAGTCACACCTCTACAACAACAACAGTCACACCTCTACAACAACAACAGTCACACCTCTACAACAACAACAGTCACACCTCTGCAACACAACTGTCACACCTCTACAACAACAACAGTCACACCTCTACAACAACAACAGTCACACCTCTGCAACAACAACAGTCACACCTCTACAACAACAACAGTCACACCTCTGCAACACAACAGTCACACCTCTACAACAACAACAGTCACACCTCTACAACAACAACAGTCACACCTCTACAACAACAACAGTCACACCTCTACAACAACAACAGTCACACCTCTGCAACAACAACAGTCACACTTCTAAAACAACAACAGTCACACCTCTACAACAACAACAGTCACACCTCTGCAACACAACAGTCACACCTCTACAACAACAACAGTCACACCTCTGCAACACAACTGTCACACCTCTACAACAACAACAGTCACACCTCTACAACAACAACAGTCACCCCTCTGCAACAACAACAGTCACACCTCTACAACAACAACAGTCACACCTCTACAACAACAACAGTCACACCTCTACAACAACAACAGTCACACCTCTGCAACACAACTGTCACACCTCTACAACAACAACAGTCACACCTCTACAACAACAACAGTCACACCTCAACAACAACAACAATCACACCTCAACAACAACAACAGTCACACCTCTACAACAACAACAGTCACACCTCTACAACAACAACTGTCACACCTCTACGACAACAACAGTCACACCTCTACAACAACAACAGTCACACCTCTACAACAACAACAGTCACACCTCTACAACAACAACTGTCACACCTCTAAAACAACAACAGTCACACCTCAACAACAACAACTGTCATACCTCTACAACAACAACAGTCACAGCTCTACAACAACAACTGTCACACCTCTGCAACAGCAACAGTCACACTTCTAAAACAACAACAGTCACATCTCAACAACAACAACAGTCACACCTCTAAAACAACAACAGTCACACCTCAACAACAACAACAATCACACCTCAACAACAACAACAGTCACACCTCTACAACAACAACAGTCACACCTCTACAACAACAACAGTCACACCTCTAAAACAACAACAGTCACACCTCAACAACAACAACAATCACACCTCAACAACAACAACAGTCACACCTCAACAACAACAACAGTCACACCTCAACAACAACAACAGTCACACCTCTACAACAACAACAGTCACACCTCTACAACAACAACGGTCACACCTCTACAACAACAACAGTCACACCTCTACAACAACAACAGTCACACCTCTACAACAACAACAGTCACTCCTCTACAACAACAACAGTCACACCTCAACAACAACAACTGTCACACCTCTACAACAACAACAGTCACACCTCAACAACAACAACTGTCACACCTCAACAACAAGAACAGTCACACCTCTACAACAACAACAGTCACACCTCTGCAACAACAACAGTCACACCTCTACAACAACAACAGTCACACCTCTACAACAACAACAGTCACACCTCTACAACAACAACTGTCACACCTCAACAACAACAACAGTCACACCTATACAACAACAACAGTCACACCTCTACAACAACAACAGTCACACCTCTGCAACAACAACAGTCACACCTCAACAACAACAACAGTCACACCTCTACAACAACAACAGCCACACCTCTACAACAACAACTTTCACACCTCTACAACAACAACAGTCACACCTCTACAACAACAACAGTCACACCTCTACAACAACAACAGTCACACCTCTACAACAACAACTGTCACACCTCTACAACAAGAACAGTCACACCTCAACAACAACAACAGTCACACCTCTACAACAACAACTGTCACACATCTACAACAACAACAGTCACACCTCTACAACAACAACAGTCACACCTCAACAACAACAACAGTCACACTTCTACAACAACAACAGTCACACCTCTACAACAACAACAGTCACACCTCTACAACAACAACAGTCACACCTCTACAACAACAACTGTCACACCTCTACAACAACAACAGTCACACCTCTATAACAACAACAGTCACACCTCTACAACAACAACAGTCACACCTCTACAACAACAACTGTCACACCTCTACAACAACAACTGTCACACTTCTACAACAACAACTGTCACGCCTCTACAACAACAACTGTCACATCTCAACAACAACAACTGTCACACCTCTACAACAACAACAGTCACACCTCTACAACAACAACTGTCACACCTCTACAACAACAACAGTCACACCTCTACAACAACAACAGTCACACCTCTACAACAACAACAGTCCCACATCTACAACAACAACTGTCACACCTCTACAACAACAACAGTCACACCTCTACAACAACAACAGTCACACCTCTACAACAACAACAGTCACACCTCTACAACAACAACAGTCACACCTCTACAACAACAACAGTTACACCTCTACAACAACAACTGTCACACCTCTACAACAACAACTGTCACACCTCTACAACAACAACTGTCACACCTCTACAACAACAACTGTCACACCTCTACAACAACAACAGTCACACCTCTACAACAACAACAGTCACACCTCTACAACAACAACAGTCACACCTCAACAACAACAACAGTCACACCTCTACAACAACAACAGTCACACCTCAACAACAACAACTGTCACATCTCAACAACAACAACAGTCACACCTCTACAACAACAACTGTCACACCTCTTCAACAGCAACTGTCACACCTCTACAACAACAACAGTCACACCTCTACAACAACAACTGTCACACCTCTTCAACAACAACTGTCACACCTCTACAACAACAACTGTCACACCTCTACAACAACAACTGTCACACCTCTACAACAACAACTGTCACACCTCTTCAACAACAACTGTCACACCTCTACAACAACAACTGTCACACCTCTACAACAACAACAGTCACACCTCTACAACAACAACTGTCACACCTCTACAACAACAACTGTCACACCTCTACAACAACAACTGTCTCACCTCTACAACAACAACTGTCACACCTCTACAACAACAACTGTCACACCTCTACAACAACAACAGTCACACCTCTACAACAACAACTGTCACACCTCTACAACAACAACTGTCACACCTCTACAACAACAACTGTCACACCTCTACAACAACAACTGTCACACCTCTACAACAACAACAGTCACACCTCTGCAACAACAACAGTCACACCTCTACAACAACAACAGTCACACCTCTACAACAACAACAGTCACACCTCTACAACAACAACAGTCACACCTCTGCAACACAACAGTCACACCTCTACAACAACAACAGTCACACCTCTGCAACACAACAGTCACACCTCTACAACAACAACAGTCACACCTCTACAACAACAACAGTCACACC
This sequence comes from Cherax quadricarinatus, assembly GCF_038502225.1. NCBI lineage: Eukaryota > Metazoa > Arthropoda > Malacostraca > Decapoda > Parastacidae > Cherax > Cherax quadricarinatus. Next base: position 6,734,021 of record NC_091334.1, on the reverse strand, counting down.
TCTACAACAACAACAGTCACACCTCTACAACAACAACAGTCACACCTCTGCAACAACAACAGTCACACCTCTACAACAACAACAGTCACACCTCTACAACAATAACAGTCACACCTCTACAACAACAACAGTCACACCTCTGCAACAACAACAGTCACACCTCTACAACAACAACAGTCACACCTCTGCAACAACAACAGTCACACCTCTACAACAACAACAGTCACACCTCTGCAACAACAACAGTCACACCTCTACAACAACAACAGTCACACCTCTACAACAACAACAGTCACACCTCTGTAACAACAACAGTCACACCTCTACAACAACAACAGTCACACCTCTACAACAACAACAACAGTCACACCTCTACAACAACAACAGTCACACCTCTGCAACACAACAGTCACACCTCTACAACAACAACAGTCACACCTCTGCAACACAACAGTCACACCTCTACAACAACAACAGTCACACCTCTACAACAACAACAGTCACACCTCTACAACAACAACAGTCACACCTCTACAACAACAACAGTCACACCTCTACAACAACAACAGTCACACCTCTGCAACAACAACAGTCACACCTCTACAACAACAACAGTCACACCTCTGCAACAACAACAGTCACACCTCTACAACAACAACAGTCACACCTCTGCAACAACAACAGTCACACCTCTACAACAACAACAGTCACACCTCTACAACAACAACAGTCACACCTCTGCAACAACAACAGTCACACCTCTACAACAACAACAGTCACACCTCTACAACAACAACAGTCACACCTCTACAACAACAACAGTCACACCTCTGCAACACAACAGTCACACCTCTACAACAACAACAGTCACACCTCTGCAACACAACAGTCACACCTCTACAACAACAACAGTCACACCTCTACAACAACAACAGTCACACCTCTACAACAACAACAGTCACACCTCTGCAACAACAACAGTCACACCTCTACAACAACAACAGTCACACCTCTACAACAACAACAGTCACACCTCTGCAACACAACAGTCACACCTCTACAACAACAACAGTCACACCTCTGCAACACAACTGTCACACCTCTACAACAACAACAGTCAAACCTCTACAACAACAACAGTCACACCTCTGCAACAACAACAGTCACACCTCTACAACAACAACAGTCACACCTCTACAACAACAACAGTCACACCTCTACAACAACAACAGTCACACCTCTGCAACACAACTGTCACACCTCTACAACAACAACAGTCACACCTCTACAACAACAACAGTCACACCTCTGCAACAACAACAGTCACACCTCTACAACAACAACAGTCACACCTCTGCAACACAACAGTCACACCTCTACAACAACAACAGTCACACCTCTACAACAACAACAGTCACACCTCTACAACAACAACAGTCACACCTCTACAACAACAACAGTCACACCTCTGCAACAACAACAGTCACACTTCTAAAACAACAACAGTCACACCTCTACAACAACAACAGTCACACCTCTGCAACACAACAGTCACACCTCTACAACAACAACAGTCACACCTCTGCAACACAACTGTCACACCTCTACAACAACAACAGTCACACCTCTACAACAACAACAGTCACCCCTCTGCAACAACAACAGTCACACCTCTACAACAACAACAGTCACACATCTACAACAACAACAGTCACACCTCTACAACAACAACAGTCACACCTCTGCAACACAACTGTCACACCTCTACAACAACAACAGTCACACCTCTACAACAACAACAGTCACACCTCAACAACAACAACAATCACACCTCAACAACAACAACAGTCACACCTCTACAACAACAACAGTCACACCTCTACAACAACAACTGTCACACCTCTACAACAACAACAGTCACACCTCTACAACAACAACAGTCACACCTCTACAACAACAACAGTCACACCTCTACAACAACAACTGTCACACCTCTAAAACAACAACAGTCACACCTCAACAACAACAACTGTCATACCTCTACAACAACAACAGTCACAGCTCTACAACAACAACTGTCACACCTCTGCAACAGCAACAGTCACACTTCTAAAACAACAACAGTCACATCTCAACAACAACAACAGTCACACCTCTAAAACAACAACAGTCACACCTCAACAACAACAACAATCACACCTCAACAACAACAACAGTCACACCTCTACAACAACAACAGTCACACCTCTACAACAACAACAGTCACACCTCTAAAACAACAACAGTCACACCTCAACAACAACAACAATCACACCTCAACAACAACAACAGTCACACCTCAACAACAACAACAGTCACACCTCAACAACAACAACAGTCACACCTCTACAACAACAACAGTCACACCTCTACAACAACAACGGTCACACCTCTACAACAACAACAGTCACACCTCTACAACAACAACAGTCACACCTCTACAACAACAACAGTCACTCCTCTACAACAACAACAGTCACACCTCAACAACAACAACTGTCACACCTCTACAACAACAACAGTCACACCTCAACAACAACAACTGTCACACCTCAACAACAAGAACAGTCACACCTCTACAACAACAACAGTCACACCTCTGCAACAACAACAGTCACACCTCTACAACAACAACAGTCACACCTCTACAACAACAACAGTCACACCTCTACAACAACAACTGTCACACCTCAACAACAACAACAGTCACACCTATACAACAACAACAGTCACACCTCTACAACAACAACAGTCACACCTCTGCAACAACAACAGTCACACCTCAACAACAACAACAGTCACACCTCTACAACAACAACAGCCACACCTCTACAACAACAACTTTCACACCTCTACAACAACAACAGTCACACCTCTACAACAACAACAGTCACACCTCTACAACAAAAACAGTCACACCTCTACAACAACAACTGTCACACCTCTACAACAAGAACAGTCACACCTCAACAACAACAACAGTCACACCTCTACAACAACAACTGTCACACATCTACAACAACAACAGTCACACCTCTACAACAACAACAGTCACACCTCAACAACAACAACAGTCACACTTCTACAACAACAACAGTCACACCTCTACAACAACAACAGTCACACCTCTACAACAACAACAGTCACACCTCTACAACAACAACTGTCACACCTCTACAACAACAACAGTCACACCTCTATAACAACAACAGTCACACCTCTACAACAACAACAGTCACACCTCTACAACAACAACTGTCACACCTCTACAACAACAACTGTCACACTTCTACAACAACAACTGTCACGCCTCTACAACAACAACTGTCACATCTCAACAACAACAACTGTCACACCTCTACAACAACAACAGTCACACCTCTACAACAACAACTGTCACACCTCTACAACAACAACAGTCACACCTCTACAACAACAACAGTCACACCTCTACAACAACAACAGTCCCACATCTACAACAACAACTGTCACACCTCTACAACAACAACAGTCACACCTCTACAACAACAACAGTCACACCTCTACAACAACAACAGTCACACCTCTACAACAACAACAGTCACACCTCTACAACAACAACAGTTACACCTCTACAACAACAACTGTCACACCTCTACAACAACAACTGTCACACCTCTACAACAACAACTGTCACACCTCTACAACAACAACTGTCACACCTCTACAACAACAACAGTCACACCTCTACAACAACAACAGTCACACCTCTACAACAACAACAGTCACACCTCAACAACAACAACAGTCACACCTCTACAACAACAACAGTCACACCTCAACAACAACAACTGTCACATCTCAACAACAACAACAGTCACACCTCTACAACAACAACTGTCACACCTCTTCAACAGCAACTGTCACACCTCTACAACAACAACAGTCACACCTCTACAACAACAACTGTCACACCTCTTCAACAACAACTGTCACACCTCTACAACAACAACTGTCACACCTCTACAACAACAACTGTCACACCTCTACAACAACAACTGTCACACCTCTTCAACAACAACTGTCACACCTCTACAACAACAACTGTCACACCTCTACAACAACAACAGTCACACCTCTACAACAACAACTGTCACACCTCTACAACAACAACTGTCACACCTCTACAACAACAACTGTCTCACCTCTACAACAACAACTGTCACACCTCTACAACAACAACTGTCACACCTCTACAACAACAACAGTCACACCTCTACAACAACAACTGTCACACCTCTACAACAACAACTGTCACACCTCTACAACAACAACTGTCACACCTCTACAACAACAACTGTCACACCTCTACAACAACAACAGTCACACCTCTACAACAACAACAGTCACACCTCTACAACAACAACTGTCACACCTCTACAACAACAACTGTCACACCTCTACAACAACAACAGTCACACCTCTACAACAACAACAGTCACACCTCTACAACAACAACAGTCACACCTCTACAACAACAACAGTCACACCTCTACAACAACAACTGTCACACCTCTACAACAACAACAGTCACACCTCTACAACAACAATAGTCACACCTCTACAACAACAACAGTCACACCTCTACAACAACAACTGTCACACCTCTACAACAACAACAGTCACACCTCTACAACAACATCTGTCACACCTCTACAACAACAACTCTCACACCTCTACAAGAACAACTGTCACACCTCTACAACAACAACAGTCACACCTCTACAACAACAACTGTCACACCTCTACAACAACAACTGTCACACCTCTACAACAACAACTGTCACACCTCTACAACAACAACTGTCACACCTCTACAACAACAACTGTCACACCTCTACAACAACAACTGTCACACCTCTACAACAACAACAGTCACACCTCTACAACAACAACAGTCACACCTCTACAACAACAATTGTCACACGTCTACAACAACAACTGTCACACCTCTACAACAACAACTGTCACACCTCTACAACAACAACTGTCACACCTCTACAACAACAACTGTCACACCTCTACAACAACAACAGTCACACCTCAACAACAACAACAGTCACACCTCTACAACAACAACAGTCACACCTCTACAACAACAACAGTCACACCTCTACAACAACAACTGTCACACCTGTACAACAACAACAGTCACACCTCTACAACAACAACAGTCACACCTCTACAACAACAACTGTCACACCTCTACAACAACAAGTGTCACACCTCTACAACAACAACAGTCACACCTCTACAACAACAACAGTCACACCTCTACAACAACAACTGTCACACCTCTACAACAACAACTGTCACACCTCTACAACAACAACTGTCACACCTCTACAACAACAACTGTCACACCTCTACAACAACAACTGTCACACCTCTACAACAACAACAGTCACACCTCAACAACAACAATAGTCACACCTCTACAACAACAACAGCCACACCTCTACAACAACAACAGTCACACATCTACAACAACAACAGTCACACCTCTACAACAACAACAGTCACACCTCTACAACAACAACAGTCACACCTCTACAACAACAACTGTCACACCTCTACAACAACAACAGTCACACCTCTACAACAACAACAGTCACACCTCTACAACAACGACAGTCACACCTCTACAACAACAACAGTCACACCTCAACAACAACAATAGTCACACCTCTACAACAACAACAGCCACACCTCTACAACAACAACAGTCACACATCTACAACAACAACAGTCACACCTCTACAACAACAACAGTCACACCTCTACAACAACAACAGTCACACCTCTACAACAACAACTGTCACACCTCTACAACAACAACAGTCACACCTCTACAACAACAACAGTCACACCTCTACAACAACGACAGTCACACCTCTACAACAACAACTGTCACACCTCTACAACAACAACAGTCACACCTCTACAACAACAACAGTCACACCTCTACAACAACAACAGTCACACCTCTACAACAACAACTGTCACACCTCTACAACAACAACAGTCACACCTCTACAACAACAACAGTCACACCTCTACAACAACAACAGTCACACCTCTACAACAACAACTGTCACACCTCTACAACAACAACAGTCACACCTCTACAACAACAACTGTCACACCTCTACAACAACAACTGTCACACCTCTACAACAACAACAGTCACACCTCTACAACAACAACAGTCACACCTCTACAACAACAACAGTCACACCTCTACAACAACAACAGTCACACCTCTACAACAACAACTGTCACACCTCTACAACAACAACAGTCACACCTCTACAACAACAACTGTCACACCTCTACAACAACAACTGTCACACCTCTACAACAACAACAGTCACACCTCTACAACAACAACAGTCACACCTCTACAACAACAACAGTCACACCTCTACAAGAACAATTAAGTAAAGATCCTGAACTTCACTTTACGAAAGACAAAACAAATATGGCAGTAATTATATACAACGTAGATTATACTGGAAAATTAAGCATGTTATTACAATGACTTACACCGTCCTGGAGTGTTACCACTCACCCGCCGCGAGTTCCATCCCCACCCGCACCCTGGTATGTCCTTTGTAGCGAGATGACGGAATAAAATTGATGATTGAGACACATATGCAACAGTTGCACGAGTCTTAGTCATCAACATAAAGGAGGAATAATAGGCAGGAAGAGACGTCACAATAAAAAAAGGTAGCAGCACGGCAGAAGGCCTACTGGCACAATGTGGAATGCTGTTCAGATGGAAAAAAAATCACGTTAAAGGCAATTCAGGAAAAATTTCAGATATATATAAGGCTTTGTTTAAGTTATGTGACCTTTGTTTCAGTCTTGTGACCTTTGTTTCAGTCTTGTGACCTTTGTTTCAGTCTGGTGACCTTTGTTTTAGTTATGTGACCTTTGTTTTAGTTATGTGACCTTTGTTTTAGTTATGTGACCTTTGTTTTAGTTATGTGACCTTTGTTTTAGTTATGTGGCCTTTGTTTTAGTTACGTGACCTTTGTTTTAGTTATGTGACCTTTGTTTTAGTTATGTGACCTTTGTTTTAGTTATGTGACCTTTGTTTCAGTTATGTGACCTTTGTTTTAGTTATGTGACCTTTGTTGCAGTCTTGTGACCTTTGTTTTAGTTATGTGGCCTTTGTTTTAGTTATTTGACCTTTGTTTTAGTTATGTGACCTGTGTTTTAGTTATGTGACCTTTGTTTTAGTTATGTGGCCTTTGTTTTAGTTATTTGACCTTTGTTTTAGTTATGTGACCTTTGTTTCAGTTATGTGACCTTTGTTTTAGTTATGTGACCTTTGTTTTAGTTATGGGACCTTTGTTTCAGTCTTGTGACCTTTGTTTTAATTATGTAACTTTTGTTTTAGTTATGTGACCTTTGTTTTAGTTATGTGACCTTTGTTTTAGTTATGTGGCCTTTGTTTTAGTTATGTGGCCTTTGTTTTAGTTATGTGACCTTTGTTTTAGTTATGTGACCTTTGTTTTAGTTATGTGACCTTTGTTTTAGTTATGTGACCTTTGTTTTAGTTATGTGGCCTTTGTTTTAGTTATGTGACCTTTGTTTTAGTTATGTGACCTGTGTTTTAGTTATGTGACCTTTGTTTTAGTTATGTGACCTGTGTTATAGTTATGTGACCTTTGTTTTAGTTATGTGACCTTTGTTGTATTTATGTGGCCTTTGTTTTAGTTATGTGACCTTTGTTTTAGTTATGTGACCTTTGTTTTAGTTGTGACCTTTGTTTTAGTTATGTGACCTTTGTTTTAGTTATGTGACCTTTGTTTTAGTTGTGACCTTTGTTTTAGTCATGTGACCTTTGTTTTAGTTATGTGACCTTTGTTTTAGTTATGTGACCTTTGTTTTAGTCATGTGACCTTTGTTTTAGTTATGTGACCTTTGTTTTAGTTGTGACCTTTGTTTTAGTCATGTGACCTTTGTTTTAGTTATGTGACCTTTGTTTTAGTTATGTGACCTTTGTTTTAGTCATGTGACCTTTGTTTTAGTTATGTGACCTTTGTTTTAGTTATGTGACCTTTGTTTTAGTTATGTGACCTTTGTTTCAGTCTTGTGACCTTTGTTTTAGTTATGTGACCTTTGTTTTAGTTATGTGACCTTTGTTTTAGTTATGTGACCTTTGTTTTAGTTATGTGGCCTTTGTTTTAGTTATGTGACCTTTGTTTTAGTTATGTGACCTTTGTTTTAGTTATGTGACCTTTGTTTTAGTTATGTGGCCTTTGTTTTAGTTATGTGACCTTTGTTTTAGTTATGTGACCTTTGTTTTAGTTATGTGACCTTTGTTTTAGTTATGTGGCCTTTGTTTTAGTTATGTGACCTTTGTTTTAGTTATGTGGCCTTTGTTTTAGTTATGTGACCTTTGTTTTAGTTATGTGGCCTTTGTTTTAGTTATGTGACCTTTGTTTTAGTTGTGACCTTTGTTTTAGTTATGTGACCTTTGTTTTAGTTATATGACCTTTGTTTTAGTTATGTGACCTTTGTTTTAGTTGTGATCTGTATTTTAGTTATGTGACCTTTGTTTTAGTTATATGACCTTTGTTTTAGTTATGTGACCTTTGTTTTAGTTGTGACCTTTGTTTTAGTTATGTGACCTTTGTTTTAGTTATGTGACCTTTGTTTTAGTTATGTGACCTTTGTTTTAGTTGTGACCTTTGTTTTAGTTATGTGACCTTTGTTTTAGTTATGTGACCTTTGTTTTAGTTGTGACCTTTGTTTTAGTTATGCGACCTTTGTTTTAGTCATGTGACCTTTGTTTTAGTTATGTGACCTTTGTTTTAGTCATGTGACCTTTGTTTTAGTTATGTGACCTTTGTTTTAGTCATGTGACCTTTGTTTTAGTCATGTGACCTTTGTTTTAGTTATGTGACCTTTGTTTTAGTTATGTGACCTTTGTTTTAGTTGTGATCTGTATTTTAGTTATGTGACCTTTGTTTTAGTTATATGACCTTTGTTTTAGTTATGTGACCTTTGTTTTAGTTGTGACCTTTGTTTTAGTTATGTGACCTTTGTTTTAGTTATGTGGCCTTTGTTTTAGTTGTGACCTTTGTTTTAGTTGTGTGACCTTTGTTTTAGTTATGTGACCTTTGTTTTAGTTATGTGACCTTTGTTTTAGTCATGTGACCTTTGTTTTAGTTATGTGACCTTTGTTTTAGTTGTGACCTTTGTTTTAGTCATGTGACCTTTGTTTTAGTTATGTGACCTTTGTTTTAGTTATGTGACCTTTGTTTTAGTCATGTGACCTTTGTTTTAGTTATGTGACCTTTGTTTTAGTTATGTGACCTTTGTTTTAGTTATGTGACCTTTGTTTCAGTCTTGTGACCTTTGTTTTAGTTATGTGACCTTTGTTTTAGTTATGTGACCTTTGTTTTAGTTATGTGACCTTTGTTTTAGTTATGTGGCCTTTGTTTTAGTTATGTGACCTTTGTTTTAGTTATGTGACCTTTGTTTTAGTTATGTGACCTTTGTTTTAGTTATGTGGCCTTTGTTTTAGTTATGTGACCTTTGTTTTAGTTATGTGACCTTTGTTTTAGTTATGTGACCTTTGTTTTAGTTATGTGGCCTTTGTTTTAGTTATGTGACCTTTGTTTTAGTTATGTGGCCTTTGTTTTAGTTATGTGACCTTTGTTTTAGTTATGTGGCCTTTGTTTTAGTTATGTGACCTTTGTTTTAGTTGTGACCTTTGTTTTAGTTATGTGACCTTTGTTTTAGTTATATGACCTTTGTTTTAGTTATGTGACCTTTGTTTTAGTTGTGATCTGTATTTTAGTTATGTGACCTTTGTTTTAGTTATATGACCTTTGTTTTAGTTATGTGACCTTTGTTTTAGTTGTGACCTTTGTTTTAGTTATGTGACCTTTGTTTTAGTTATGTGACCTTTGTTTTAGTTATGTGACCTTTGTTTTAGTTGTGACCTTTGTTTTAGTTATGTGACCTTTGTTTTAGTTATGTGACCTTTGTTTTAGTTGTGACCTTTGTTTTAGTTATGCGACCTTTGTTTTAGTCATGTGACCTTTGTTTTAGTTATGTGACCTTTGTTTTAGTCATGTGACCTTTGTTTTAGTTATGTGACCTTTGTTTTAGTCATGTGACCTTTGTTTTAGTCATGTGACCTTTGTTTTAGTTATGTGACCTTTGTTTTAGTTATGTGACCTTTGTTTTAGTTGTGATCTGTATTTTAGTTATGTGACCTTTGTTTTAGTTATATGACCTTTGTTTTAGTTATGTGACCTTTGTTTTAGTTGTAACCTTTGTTTTAGTTATGTGACCTTTGTTTTAGTTATGTGGCCTTTGTTTTAGTTGTGACCTTTGTTTTAGTTATGTGACCTTTGTTTTAGTTATGTGACCTTTGTTTTAGTTGTGACCTTTGTTTTAGTTATGCGACCTTTGTTTTAGTCATGTGACCTTTGTTTTAGTTATGTGACCTTTGTTTTAGTCATGTGACCTTTGTTTTAGTTATGTGACCTTTGTTTTAGTCATGTGACCTTTGTTTTAGTCATGTGACCTTTGTTTAAGTTATGTGACCTTTGTTTTAGTTATGTGACCTTTGTTTTAGTTATGTGACCTTTGTTTTAGTCATGTGACCTTTGTTGTAGTTATATGACCTTTGTTTTAGTTATGTGACCTTTGTTTTAGTTATGTGACCTTTGCTTCAGTCATGTGACCTTTGTTTTAGTTATGTGGCCTTTGTTTTAGTTATGTGACCTTTGTTTTAGTTATGTGACCTTTGTTTTAGTTGTGATCTGTATTTTAGTTATATGACCTTTGTTTTAGTTATGTGACCTTTGTTTTAGTTGTGACATTTGTTTTAGTTATGTGACCTTTGTTTTAGTTATGTGACCTTTGTTTTAGTTGTGACCTTTGTTTTAGTTATGTGACCTTTGTTTTAGTTATGTGACCTTTGTTTTAGTTGTGACCTTTGTTTTAGTTATGCGACCTTTGTTTTAGTCATGTGACCTTTGTTTTAGTTATGTGACCTTTGTTTTAGTCATGTGACCTTTGTTTTAGTTATGTGACCTTTGTTTTAGTCATGTGACCTTTGTTTTAGTCATGTGACCTTGGTTTTAGTTATGTGACCTTTGTTTTAGTTATGTGACCTTTGTTTTAGTTGTGATCTGTATTTTAGTTATGTGACCTTTGTTTTAGTTATATGACCTTTGTTTGAGTTATGTGACCTTTGTTTTAGTTGTGACCTTTGTTTTAGTTATGTGACCTTTGTTTTAGTTATGTGGCCTTTGTTTTAGTTGTGTCCTTTGTTTTAGTTATGTGACCTTTGTTTTAGTTATGTGACCTTTGTTTTAGTTATGTGACCTTTGTTTTAGTCATGTGACCTTTGTTTTAGTTATGTGACCTTTGTTTTAGTTGTGACCTTTGTTTTAGTCATGTGACCTTTGTTTTAGTTATGTGACCTTTGTTTTAGTTATGTGACCTTTGTTTTAGTCATGTGACCTTTGTTTTAGTTATGTGACCTTTGTTTTAGTTATGTGACCTTTGTTTTAGTTATGTGACCTTTGTTTCAGTCTTGTGACCTTTGTTTTAGTTATGCGACCTTTGTTTTAGTTATGTGACCTTTGTTTTAGTTATGTGACCTTTGTTTTAGTTATGTGGCCTTTGTTTTAGTTATGTGACCTTTGTTTTAGTTATGTGACCTTTGTTTTAGTTATGTGACCTTTGTTTTAGTTATGTGGCCTTTGTTTTAGTTATGTGACCTTTGTTTTAGTTATGTGACCTTTGTTTTAGTTATGTGACCTTTGTTTTAGTTATGTGGCCTTTGTTTTAGTTATGTGACCTTTGTTTTAGTTATGTGGCCTTTGTTTTAGTTATGTGACCTTTGTTTTAGTTATGTGGCCTTTGTTTTAGTTATGTGACCTTTGTTTTAGTTGTGACCTTTGTTTTAGTTATGTGACCTTTGTTTTAGTTATATGACCTTTGTTTTAGTTATGTGACCTTTGTTTTAGTTGTGATCTGTATTTTAGTTATGTGACCTTTGTTTTAGTTGTATGACCTTTGTTTTAGTTATGTGACCTTTGTTTTAGTTGTGACCTTTGTTTTAGTTATGTGACCTTTGTTTTAGTTATGTGACCTTTGTTTTAGTTATGTGACCTTTGTTTTAGTTGTGACCTTTGTTTTAGTTATGTGACCTTTGTTTTAGTTATGTGACCTTTGTTTTAGTTGTGACCTTTGTTTTAGTTATGCGACCTTTGTTTTAGTCATGTGACCTTTGTTTTAGTTATGTGACCTTTGTTTTAGTCATGTGACCTTTGTTTTAGTTATGTGACCTTTGTTTTAGTCATGTGACCTTTGTTTTAGTCATGTGACCTTTGTTTTAGTTATGTGACCTTTGTTTTAGTTATGTGACCTTTGTTTTAGTTGTGATCTGTATTTTAGTTATGTGACCTTTGTTTTAGTTATATGACCTTTGTTTTAGTTATGTGACCTTTGTTTTAGTTGTGACCTTTGTTTTAGTTATGTGACCTTTGTTTTAGTTATGTGGCCTTTGTTTTAGTTGTGACCTTTGTTTTAGTTATGTGACCTTTGTTTTAGTTATGTGACCTTTGTTTTAGTTGTGACCTTTGTTTTAGTTATGCGACCTTTGTTTTAGTCATGTGACCTTTGTTTTAGTTATGTGACCTTTGTTTTAGTCATGTGACCTTTGTTTTAGTTATGTGACCTTTGTTTTAGTCATGTGACCTTTGTTTTAGTCATGTGACCTTTGTTTAAGTTATGTGACCTTTGTTTTAGTTATGTGACCTTTGTTTTAGTTATGTGACCTTTGTTTTAGTTATGTGACCTTTGTTTTAGTTATGTGACCTTTGTTTTAGTCATGTGACCTTTGTTTTAGTTATGTGGCCTTTGTTTCAGTTATGTGACCTTTGTTTCAGCCATGTGACCTTTGTTTTAGTCATGTGACCTTTGTTTTAGTTATGTGGCCTTTGTTTTAGTTATGTGACCTTTGTTTTAGTTATGTGGCCTTTGTTTTAGTTATGTGACCTTTGTTTTAGTTGTGACCTTTGTTTTAGTTATGTGACCTTTGTTTTAGTTATATGACCTTTGTTTTAGTTATGTGACCTTTGTTTTAGTTGTGATCTGTATTTTAGTTATGTGACCTTTGTTTTAGTTATATGACCTTTGTTTTAGTTATGTGACCTTTGTTTTAGTTGTGACCTTTGTTTTAGTTATGTGACCTTTGTTTTAGTTATGTGACCTTTGTTTTAGTTATGTGACCTTTGTTTTAGTTGTGACCTTTGTTTTAGTTATGTGACCTTTGTTTTAGTTATGTGACCTTTGTTTTAGTTGTGACCTTTGTTTTAGTTATGCGACCTTTGTTTTAGTCATGTGACCTTTGTTTTAGTTATGTGACCTTTGTTTTAGTCATGTGACCTTTGTTTTAGTTATGTGACCTTTGTTTTAGTCATATGACCTTTGTTTTAGTCATGTGACCTTTGTTTTAGTTATGTGACCTTTGTTTTAGTTATGTGACCTTTGTTTTAGTTGTGATCTGTATTTTAGTTATGTGACCTTTGTTTTAGTTATATGACCTTTGTTTTAGTTATGTGACCTTTGTTTTAGTTGTGACCTTTGTTTTAGTTATGTGACCTTTGTTTTAGTTATGTGGCCTTTGTTTTAGTTGTGACCTTTGTTTTAGTTATGTGACCTTTGTTTTAGTTATGTGACCTTTGTTTTAGTTGTGACCTTTGTTTTAGTTATGCGACCTTTGTTTTAGTCATGTGACCTTTGTTTTAGTTATGTGACCTTTGTTTTAGTCATGTGACCTTTGTTTTAGTTATGTGACCATTGTTTTAGTCATGTGACCTTTGTTTTAGTCATGTGACCTTTGTTTAAGTTATGTGACCTTTGTTTTAGTTATGTGACCTTTGTTTTAGTTATGTGACCTTTGTTTTAGTCATGTGACCTTTGTTGTAGTTATATGACCTTTGTTTTAGTTATGTGACCTTTGTTTTAGTTATGTGACCTTTGCTTCAGTCATGTGACCTTTGTTTTAGTTATGTGGCCTTTGTTTTAGTTATGTGACCTTTGTTTTAGTTATGTGACCTTTGTTTTAGTCATGTGACCTTTGTTTTAGTTATGTGGCCTTTGTTTCAGTTATGTGACCTTTGTTTCAGCCATGTGACCTTTGTTTCAGTTATGTGACCTTTGTTTCAGTTATGTGACCTTTGTTTCAGTTATGTGACCTTTGTTTCAGTCATGTGACCTTTGTTTCAGCCATGTGACCCTTGTTTCAGTCATGTGACCTTTGTTTCAGTCATGTGACCTTTGTTTCAGTCATGTGACCCTTGTTTCAGTCATGTGACCCTTGTTTCAGTCATGTGACCTTTGTTTCAGCCATGTGACCCTTGTTTCAGTCATGTGACCTTTGTTTCAGTCATGTGACCCTTGTTTCAGTCATGTGACCCTTGTTTCAGTCATGTGACCTTTGTTTCAGTCATTTGACCTTTGTTTCAGTTATGTGACCTTTGCTACTAGTGTCCGATAGTTACAAGAAACACAATTTTATCAACAGGTAGGAAAGGTCAGGTCTGGTCAAGTGAGAGGTCAAGTCAAGTCAAGTGAGAGGTCAGGTCTGGTCAAGTGAGATGTCAGGTCAGGTCAGGTCAAGTGAGAGGCCAGGTCAGTTAATGTGAGAGGTCAGGTCAGGTCAGGTCAGGTCAGGTCAAGTAATAGGCCAGGTCAGTTAGAGAGGTCAGGTCAGGTCAAGTGAGAGGTCAGATCAGATCAAGTGAGAGGTCAGTTCAAGTCAAGTGAGAGGTCAGATCAGGTCAAGTGAGAGGTCAGGTCAAGTCAAGTGAGAGGTCAGATCAGGTCAAGTCAAGTGAGAGGTCAGATCAGGTCAAGTCAAGTGAGAGGTCAGATCAGGTCAAGTGAGAGGTCAGATCAGGTCAAGTCAAGTGAGAGGTCAGATCAGGTCAAGTGAGAGGTCAGATCAGGTCAAGTGAGAGGTCAGATCAGGTCAAGTGAGAGGTCAGATCAGGTCAAGTGAGGGGTCAGATCAGGTCAAGTGAGGGGTCAGATCAGGTCAAGTGAGAGGTCAGGTCAGGTCAAGTGAGAGGTCAGATCAGGTCAAGTGAGAGGTCAGATCAGGTCAAGTCAAGTGAGAGGTCAGATCAGGTCAAGTGAGAGGTCAGGTCAAGTCAAGTGAGAGGTCAGATCAGGTCAAGTCAAGTGAGAGGTCAGATCAGGTCAAGTGAGAGGTCAGGTCAGTGTGTGTATCGTGGCACGGCAGATGGTAGAAACATCGTTGAGTATGTTTACTGAGGAAAGGTATCGCCTGCACAGCAGGCTTCTCCAGTCACATACAGAGGCAGCAGTAGTAACGTAATCAACATGATATAATCAGTCCCTCAACCTTGAAGATCTGAGGTGGTCAGTCCCTCAGCTTCCAGGCTGAGGTTTGTCAGGAAACAGGACAAGTGTTTCCTGACGCCGATCTTAGTCATATGATGACCCACAGCTGGAGCTTTTGGTCATCTGACCGAAGCCTTCTGCTGGCTTACCGGTCCACCACTTGAGATATTATGCAGACCGAGGGACTGACCCCCCTCAAATACTTTCTCTCCATCTTAATTTTATTTCTACTGCTGCCTGAAGAAGCCTGTTGTGTAGGCGACTCGTTTCATCATTAAAGATGCCTAAAGCCGGTGCCGGATCAGCCGGGCTGTGGTTCGTACGTTGAACTGCTTGCGGCCAGCAGTAACAGCCTGGTTGATCAGGCCCTGATCCACCGGGAGGCCTGGTTGTGGACCGGGCCGCGGGGGCGTTGATCCCCGGTATACCCTCCAGGTAGACTCCAGGTAAACTCCAGGTAGACTCCAGGTAAACTCCGGGTAGACTCCAGGTAAACTCCGGGTAGACTCCAGGTAAACTCCAGGTAGACTCCAGGTAAACTCCGGGTAGACTCCAGGTAAACTCCGGATAGACTCCAGGTAAACTCCAGGTAGACTCCAGGTAAACTCCGGGTAGACTCCAGGTATACTTCAGGTAGACTCCAGGTAAACTCCAAGTAGACTCCAGGTAAACTCCGGGTAGACTCCAGGTAAACTCCGGGTAGACTCCAGGTAAACTCCAGGTAGACTCCAGGTAAACTCCGGGTAGACTCCAGGTAAACTCCGGGTAGACTCCAGGTAAACTCCAGGTAGACTCCAGGTAAACTCCGGGTAGACTCCAGGTATACTTCAGGTAGACTCCAGGTAAACTCCAAGTAGACTCCAGGTAAACTCCGGGTAGACTCCAGGTAAACTCCAGGTAGACTCCAGGTAAACTCCAGGTAGACTCCAGGTAAGCTCCGGGTAGACTCCAGGTATACTTCAGGTAGACTCCAGGTAAACTCCAGGTAGACTCCAGGTAAACTCCAGGTAGACTCCAGGTAAACTCCGGGTAGACTCCAGGTATACTTCAGGTAGACTCCAGGTAAACTCCAAGTAGACTCCAGGTAAACTCCGGGTAGACTCCAGGTAAACTCCAGGTAGACTCCAGGTAAACTCCAGGTAGACTCCAGGTAAGCTCCGGGTAGACTCCAGGTATACTTCAGGTAGACTCCAGGTAAACTCCAGGTAGACTCCAGGTAAACTCCAGGTAGACTCCAGGTAAACTCCAGGTAGACTCCAGGTAAACTCCAGGTAGACTCCAGGTAAACTCCAGGTAGACTCCAGGTAGACTCCAGGTAGACTCCAGGTAGACTCCAGGTAGACTCCAGGTAAACTCCAGGTAAACTCCAGGTAGACTCCAGGTAGACTCCAGGTAGACTCCAGGTAAACTCCAGGTAGACTCCAGGTAAACTCCAGGTAGACTCCAGGTAAACTCCAGGTAGACTCCAGGTAAACTCCAGGTAGACTCCGCGTAGACTCCAGGTAGACTCCAGGTAGACTCCAGGTAAACTCCAGGTAGACTCCAGGTAAACTCCAGGTAAACTCCAGGTAGACTCCAGGTAGACTCCAGGTAGATTCCAGGTAAACTCCAGGTAGACTCCAGGTAAGCTCCAGGTAGACTCCAGGTAAACTCCAGGTAGACTCCAGGTAAACTCCAGGTAGACTCCAGGTAGACTCCAGGTAGACTCCAGGTAGACTCCATGTAGACTCCAGGTAGACTCCAGGTAAACTCCGGGTAGACTCCAGGTAAACTCCAGGTAGACTCCAGGTAGACTCCAGGTAGACACCAGGTAGACTCCAGGTAAACTCCAGGTAGACTCCAGGTAAACTCCAGGTAGACTCCAGGTAAACTCCAGGTAGACTCCAGGTAAACTCCAGGTAGACTCCAGGTAGACTCCAGGTAGACTCCAGGTAGACTCCAGGTAGACCCAATGGTAGAAATGTTGAAGCTTCCTGAGACCTGGAGTATACCTGGAGGGTGTTGCAGGGGTCAACGCCCCCGTAGCTCGGTCCATGACCAGGACTCGTGGTGTATCAGGGCCTGATCAACCAGGCTGTTACTGCTGATGACCAACGATTTTTTACTAGTAATGTGAAATCTAATTTGTTTAGATCGTATCTCCATAGTGTTTTGTGGATGCGACTTGGACCTGCCTAGCATGGGCCAGTAGGTGACCTGGACCTGTCTAGCATGAGCCAGTATGTGACCTGGACCTGTCTAGCGTAGGCCAGTAGGTGACCTGGACCTGCCTAGCATGGGCCAGTAGGTGACCTGGACCTGTCTAGCGTGGGCCAGTATGTGACCTGGACCTGTCTAGCGTGGGCCAGTAGGTGACCTGGACCTGCCTAGCATGGGCCAGTAGGTGACCTGGACCTGTCTAGCGTGGGCCAGTAGGTGACCTGGACCTGTCTAGCATGGGCCAGTATGTGACCTGGACCTGTCTAGCATGGGCCAGTATGTGACCTGGCCCTGTCTAGCATGGGCCAGTATGTAACCTGGACCTGTCTAGCATGGGCCAGTAGGTGACCTGGACCTGTCTAGCATGGGCCAGTATGTGACCTGGACCTGTCTAGCATGGGCCAGTATGTAACCTGGACCTGTCTAGCATGGGCCAGTAGGTGACCTGGACCTGTCTAGCATGGGCCAGTATGTGACCTGGCCCTGTCTAGCATGGGCCAGTATGTAACCTGGACCTGTCTAGCATGGGCCAGTAGGTGACCTGGACCTGTCTAGCATGGGCCAGTATGTGACCTGGACCTGTCTAGCATGGGCCAGTATGTAACCTGGACCTGTCTAGCATGGGCCAGTATGTGACCTGGACCTGTCTAGCATGGGCCAGTATGTGACCTGGACCTGTCTAGCATGGGCCAGTAGGTGACCTGGACCTGCCTAGCATGGGCCAGTAAGTGACCTGAACCTGCCTAGAATGGGCCAGTAGGTAACCAGGACCTGCCTAGCAGGGGCCAGTGAGTGACCTGGACCTGTCTAGCATGGGCCAGTAGGTGACCTGGACCTGTCTAGCATGGGCCAGTATGTGACCTGGACCTGTCTAGCATGGGCCAGTATGTGACCTGGACCTGTCTAGCATGGGCCAGTATGTGACCTGGACCTGTCTAGCATGGGCCAGTATGTGACCTGGACCTGTCTAGCATGGGCCAGTAGGTGACCTGAACCTGCCTAGCATGGGCCAGTAAGTGACCTGAACCTGCCTAGAATGGGCCAGTAGGTAACCAGGACCTGCCTAGCAGGGGCCAGTGAGTGACCTGAATCTGCCTAGCATGGGGCAGTAGGTGACCTGGATCTGCCTAGCATGGGGCAGTAAGTCACCTGAACCTGCCTAGCATGGGGCAGTAGGTGACCTAGACCTGCCTAGCATGGGCCAGTAGGTGACCTGGACCTGCCTAGCATGGGCCAGTAGGCCTACCGCAATGCTCCGTCTTTCGGATATTCTTATGCTCTTAAGAAATTGCAATAGACGTAACTGTATGTAATATTATTTTTCCCGTTGTAATTATGCTCACTGTTGTCTGATAAAGGCGCCATTGTGACCTCTGTAATCCTAATTCCTGGGCTACAGGTCACAGGATGAGCTGCGGGCGCACAGTAAACTACCAGATGAGGCAACACAATGGACGCCAGCGAAGAACGGGTCAGACAGATTCTCCCTTGTCTCTTGCCATCCCTAAAGTGAATTTGATGGTGATTTGGACTGTCTTGATTCTTCCTGGGGGATTATGGATGCTGCAGAGTCTTGCATATATTACTGAGGTGTTCAGTATGGTCTGACTAACTTCTGGTGTGTCTAGACCAGGGTTAATATTGACCCGAAAGGAGTTTATGAGACTATCGAAGGGGTCGACAAATGGCTGGAGGTCAAAAGGGGGTTAGTAAATATCTACGGACGTGCTTTGCGTTGTGTATGTGTGACTTTTCACCCTCCCTTTTGTCTCTCTCATCTCTCCTGTCCAGGGAAGGATATACATACATGTATTATTCCTGTTTACTTCCCGTACTCCCTCACGGCAAACTCTGAGAACCAGTACAGTTTCAACACTCACTGTGACAGCAGTAAAAGCTTGAACTTCCCAAACTCGTTCTTCGGTCATTAAGGAGTACTGAAGGCTCGATCCACGGTCACTATTACGGGCACAAGTGTAGACAAAATGGCCTGCACACCTGGCTGTAGCACGATAATCACTTAGGAACGAACAAAAAGCCAGCAGACAGAATGAATAATTGTATTTCCTTCAAAAACAAGCTGGCATTTATAGTGTATACAACTATGTACGATGAGGTAAATGCCAGCAGAAGACATGGTCAGAACCGTAGCGACCAGCAGGGAAGGTAAGTCTACCAAGACTGCTGCACAAGTGTACCACATCGCTACACAATTTTAGTGGTCTTTATTCTGACTAGCTGGTTGAATCAAGGTAATGGTATAACAATGGTGCCGCTGATGGTATTGGTATAACAACAGTGCCACTGATGGTACTGGTATAACATTGGTGCCCCTGATGGTTCTGGTATAACAATGGTGCCGCTGATGGTACTGGTATAACAACAGTGCCACTGATGGTACTGGTATAACAACAGTGCCACTGATGGTACTGGTATAACAACAGTGCCACTGATGGTACTGGTATAACAACAGTGCCACTGATGGTACTGGTATAACATTGGTGCCGCTGATGGTACTGGTATAACAACAGTGCCACTGATGGTACTGGTATAACAACAGTGCCACTGATGGTACTGGTATAACAACAGTGCCACTGATGGTACTGGTATAACATTGGTGCCGCTGATGGTACTGGTATAACAATGGTGCCGCTGATGGTACTGGTATAACAATGGTGCCCCTGATGGTACTGGTATAACAACAGTGCCACTGATGGTACTGGTATAACATTGGTACCCCTGATGGTACTGGTATAACAACAGTGCCACTGATGGTACTGGTACAACAACAGTGCCACTGATGGTACTGGTATAACAACAGTGCCACTGATGGTACTGGTACAACAACAGTGCCACTGATGGTACTGGTATAACAACAGTGCCACTGATGGTACTGGTACAACAACAGTGCCACTGATGCCTAAATTCTTACCCCCTGGTTCACTGGTCGGGAGACATAACTATATGGGTGCGTGACATACTCTGACTAAAATAATATACCCTTAACATACCACAGTCCCTCAGACACACGCACTGACAGCCAGGGACAGCAGGTCAGAACACGTCAGAGGTGAACACACACACACACACACACACACACACATTAATATTCGCAGGCTGGCTGCCTGGTTGGTGGTCCCTGATGCTGCCAGGGTCGTCATGGATCATCCCGGATTCAAGATGGCTGCCAACACATGTTCACAGACTGAGAAATCCTCACAGTGATGGGGGATCCGTCTTCATGTTTATAATTATAATTATTATTATTATTTTTAATACTACTATTGTTGTTGTCGTTGTTAGTGTTGTCAATATTATTTAATAATAATAATAATAATAATAATAATAATAATAATAATAATAATAATAATAATTAATAATAATAATAATAATAATAATAATAATAATAATAATAATAATAATTAATAATAATAATAATAATAATAATAATAATAATAATAATAATAATAATTAATAATAATAATAATAATAATAATAATAATAATTAATAATAATAATAATAATAATAATAATAATAATAATAATAATAATAATAATAATAATAATTAATAATAATAATAATAATAATAATAATAATAATAATAATAATAATAATTAATAATAATAATAATAATATCCATGGGGAAGTGGAATAAGAATCTTTCCTCCGTAAGCCATGCGTGTTGTAAAAGTCAACTAAAATGCCGGGAACAATGGGCTAGTAACCCCTTTTCCTGTAAAGATTACTAAAAAGAATAAGAAGAAGAAAATTGTCAAAGTGGGAAGTCTGAATGTGCGTGGATGTTGTGCAGATGATAAGAAAGAGATGATTGTGGATGTTATGAATGAGAAGAAGCTGGATGTCCTGGCTTTAAGTGAAACAAAGCTGAAGGGGGTGGGAGAGTTTCAGTGGAGAGGAATAAATGGGATTAGGTCAGGGGTTTCAAATAGAGTTAGAGCTAAAGAAGGAGTAGCAATAATGTTGAAGGATAAGCTATGGCAGGAAAAGAGGGACTATAAATGTATTAATTCAAGGATTATGTGGAGTAAAATAAAGATTGGATGTGAAAAGTGGGTTATAATAAGCGTGTATGCACCTGGAGAAGAGAGAAGTGTAGAGGAGAGAGAGAGATTTTGGGAAATGTTGAGTGAATGCGTGGGGAGTTTTGAATCAAGTGTGAGAGTAATGGTGGTTGGGGATTTTAATGCTAAAGTGGGTAAAAATGTTATGGAGGGAGTAGTAGGTAAATTTGGGGTGCCAGGGGTAAATGTAAATGGGGAGCCTTTAATTGAGCTATGTGTAGAAAGAAATTTGGTAATAAGTAATACATATTTTATGAAAAAGAGGATAAATAAATATACAAGGTATGATGTAGCACGTAATGAAAGTAGTTTATTAGATTATGTATTGGTGGATAAAAGGTTGATGGGTAGGCTCCAGGATGTACATGTTTATAGAGGGGCAACTGATATATCGGATCATTATTTAGTTGTAGCTACAGTTAGAGTAAGAGGTAGATGGGAAAAGAGGAAGGTGGCAACAACAAGTAAGAGGGAGGTGAAAGTGTATAAACTAAGGGAGGAGGAAGTTCGGGTGAGATATAAGCGACTATTGGCAGAAAGGTGGGCTAGTGCAAAGATGAGTAGTGGGGGGGTTGAAGAGGGTTGGAATAGTTTTAAAAATGCAGTATTAGAATGTGGGGCAGAAGTTTGTGGTTATAGGAGGGTGGGGGCAGGAGGAAAGAGGAGTGATTGGTGGAATGATGAAGTAAAGGGTGTGATAAAAGAGAAAAAGGTAGCTTATGAGAGGTTTTTACAAAGCAGAAGTGTTATAAGAAGAGCAGAGTATATGGAGAGTAAAAGAAAGGTAAAGAGAGTGGTGAGAGAGTGCAAAAGGAGAGCAGATGATAGAGTGGGAGAGGCACTGTCAAGAAATTTTAATGAAAATAAGAAAAAATTTTGGAGTGAGTTAAACAAGTTAAGAAAGCCTAGGGAAAATATGGATTTGTCAGTTAAAAACAGAGTAGGGGAGTTAGTAGATGGGGAGATGGAGGTATTGGGAAGATGGCGAGAATATTTTGAGGAACTTTTAAATGTTAAGGAAGAAACAGAGGCAGTAATTTCATGCACTGGTCAGGGAGGTATACCATCTTTTAGGAGTGAAGAAGAGCAGAATGTAAGTGTGGGGGAGGTACGTGAGGCATTACGTAAAATGAAAGGGGGTAAAGCAGCTGGAACTGATGGGATCATGACAGAAATGTTAAAAGCAGGGGGGGATATAGTGTTGGAGTGGTTGGTACTTTTGTTTAATAAATGTATGAAAGAGGGGAAGGTACCTAGGGATTGGCAGAGAGCATGTATAGTCCCTTTATATAAAGGGAAAGGGGACAAAAGAGACTGTAAAAATTATAGAGGAATAAGCTTACTGAGTATACCAGGAAAAGTGTACGGTAGGGTTATAATTGAAAGAATTAGAGGTAAGACAGAATGTAGGATTGCGGATGAGCAAGGAGGTTTTAGAGTGGGTAGGGGATGTGTAGATCAGGTGTTTACATTGAAGCATATATGTGAACAGTATTTAGATAAAGATAGGGAAGTTTTTATTGCATTTATGGATTTAGAAAAGGCATATGATAGAGTGGATAGAGGAGCAATGTGGCAGATGTTGCAAGTATATGGAATAGGTGGTAAGTTATTAAATGCTGTAAAGAGTTTTTATGAGGATAGTGAGGCTCAGGTTAGGGTGTGTAGAAGAGAGGGAGACTACTTCCCGGTAAAAGTAGGTCTTAGACAGGGATGTGTAATGTCACCATGGTTGTTTAATATATTTATAGATGGGGTTGTAAAGGAAGTAAATGCTAGGGTGTTTGGGAGAGGGGTGGGATTAAATTATGGGGAATCAAATTCAAAATGGGAATTGACACAGTTACTTTTTGCTGATGATACTGTGCTTATGGGAGATTCTAAAGAAAAATTGCAAAGGTTAGTGGATGAGTTTGGGAATGTGTGTAAAGGTAGAAAGTTGAAAGTGAACATAGAAAAGAGTAAGGTGATGAGGGTGTCAAATGATTTAGATAAAGAAAAATTGGATATCAAATTGGGGAGGAGGAGTATGGAAGAAGTGAATGTTTTCAGATACTTGGGAGTTGATGTGTCGGCGGATGGATTTATGAAGGATGAGGTTAATCATAGAATTGATGAGGGAAAAAAGGTGAGTGGTGCGTTGAGGTATATGTGGAGTCAAAAAACGTTATCTATGGAGGCAAAGAAGGGAATGTATGAAAGTATAGTAGTACCAACACTCTTATATGGGTGTGAAGCTTGGGTGGTAAATGCAGCAGCGAGGAGACGGTTGGAGGCAGCGGAGATGTCCTGTTTAAGGGCAATGTGTGGTGTAAATATTATGCAGAAAATTCGGAGTGTGGAAATTAGGAGAAGGTGTGGAGTTAATAAAAGTATTAGTCAGAGGGCAGAAGAGGGGTTGTTGAGGTGGTTTGGTCATTTAGAGAGAATGGATCACAGTAGAATGACATGGAAAGCATATAAATCTATAGGGGAAGGAAGGCGGGGTAGGGGTCGTCCTCGAAAGGGTTGGAGAGAGGGGGTAAAGGAGGTTTTGTGGGTAAGGGGCTTGGACTTCCAGCAAGCGTGCGTGAGCGTGTTAGATAGGAGTGAATGGAGACGAATGGTACTTGGGACCTGACGATCTGTTGGAGTGTGAGCAGGGTAATATTTAGTGAAGGGATTCAGGGAAACCGGTTATTTTCATATAGTCGGACTTGAGTCCTGGAAATGGGAAGTACAATGCCTGCATTTTAAAGGAGGGGTTTGGGATATTGGCAGTTTGGAGGGATATGTTGTGTATCTTTATATGTTTATGCTTCTAAACTGTTGTATTCTGAGCACCTCTGCAAAAACAGTGATAATGTGCGAGTGTGGTGAAAGTGTTGAATGATGATGAAAGTATTTTCTTTTTGGGGATTTTCTTTCTTTTTTGGGTCACCCTGCCTCGGTGGGAGACGGCCGACTTGTTGAAAAAAAAAAAAAAAAAAAAAAATAATAATAATAATAATAATAATAATAATAATAATAATAATAATAATTAATAATAATAATAATAATAATAATAATTAATAATAATAATAATAACAATAATAATAATAATAATAATAATAATAATAATTAATAATAATAATAATAATAATAATAATAATAATAATAATAATTAATAATAATAATAATAATAATAATAATAATAATAATAATTAATAATAATAATAATAATAATAATAATAATAATAATAATAATTAATAATAATAATAATAATAATAATAATAATAATAATAATAATTAATAATAATAATAATAATAATAATAATAATAATAATAATTAATAATAATAATAATAATAATAATAATAATAATAATAATAATAATAATAATAATAATAATAATAATAATATTAATAATAATAATAATTAATAATAATTATAATAGCAGCAATAATAATAACAATAAACAAGGAAGAATAATTCCCGGGTAAGCAAACTCACACAATTATCAACAAATATAATAATTCCAGAAATAATCATCAACAAACTTGTCCTGAGCTAAAATATTTTCTTGAGTAATTATGGTAATTTGAAATTATTATAATTATTTATTAAATTATAATAATATGATAAAGCAAAGACCTCAGCAATACTGTTATTATTATTATTATTATTATTATTATTATTATTATTATTATTATTATTGTTATTATTATTATTATTATTATTATTATTATTATTATTATTATTATTATTATTATTATTATTATTATTATTATTACTATTATTATTATTATTATTATTATTATTATTAATATTATTATTATTATTATTATTATTATTATTATTATTATTATTATTATTATTATTATTATTATTATTATTAATATTATTATTATTAATATTATTATTATTATTATTATTATTATTAATATTATTATTATTATTATTATTATTATTATTATTATTATTATTATTATTATTATTAATATTATTATTATTATTATTATTATTATTATTATTATTATTATTAATATTATTATTATTATTATTATTATTATTATTATTATTATTATTATTATTATTATAATTACAGGAGAACAGATGTAAGAGAGAGGTTGTTCAGACGCAGCAGTTGCTGATCAACTAGATTGTTTTTGCAGCGAACACTACCACTACTACCACCATCACTACCACCATCACTACCACCACTACTACCACCATCACTACCACCAGCACTACCACCACTACTACCATCACTACTACCACCATCACTACCACCACTATTACCACCATCACTACCACCACTACTACCACCATCACTACCACCACCACTACCACCACTACTACCATCACTACTACCACCATCACTACCACCACTCTTACCACCATCACTACCACCACTACTACCACCATCACTACCACCACCACTACCACCATCACTACCACCATCACTACCACCACTACTACCACCATCACTACCACCACTACTACCACCATCACTACCACCACTACTACCACCATCACTACCACCACTACTACCACCATCACTACCACCACTACTACTACCACCACCACTACCACCATCACTACCACCACTATTACCACCACCACTACCACCACTACTACCACCATAACTAACACCACCATCACTGCTACCACTACTACCACCATCACTACTACCACCACTACTACCACCATCACTACCACCACTACTACCATCACTACCACCACTACTACCATCATCACTACTACCATCACTACTACCACCATCACTACTACCACCACTACTACCATCACTACTACCACCATCACTACTACCACCACTACTATCATCACTACTACCACCACTACTACCACCCCCACTACTACCACCACTACTACCACCACTACTACCACGATCACTACTACCACCACTGCTACCGCCACTACTACCACCACTACTACCACCATCACTACCACCATCACTACCACCATCACTACCACCATTACTACCACCACTACCACCATCACTACGACCTCCAGCACCGCCACTACCACCACCACTAGCACCACCACTACCGCCACCATTACCACCATCACTACCACCATCACTACTACCACCACTACTGCCGCCGCCACCACCACCACCACTACCACCATCACTACCACCACCACTACCATCACCACTACCACCATCACTACCACCACTACCGCCACCATTACCACCATCACTACCACCATCACTACCACCACTACCGCCACCATTACCACCATCACTACCACCACCACTACCACCATCACTACCACCACCACTACCACCACCACTACCACCACTACCACCACCACTACCACCACTACCACCACTACCACCACCACTACCACCACCACTACCACCATTACCACCACCACAACCACCACCACTACCACCACAACCACCACTACCACCACCACTTCTACCACAACCACTACCACCACCACTACCACCACCACCACTAACACCACCACTGCCACCACCACCACTACCACCACCACTACCACCACCACTACCACCACCGCCACTACCACCACCACTACCACCACCACTACCACCACCACTACCACCACCACCACTACCACCACCACTACCACCACCACCACTACCACCACCACTACCACCACCACTACCACCACTACCACCACCACTACCACCACCACCACTACCACCACCACTACCACCACCACTACCACCACCACTGCCACCACCACTACCACTACCACCACCACCACCACGACTACCACCACCACTACCACCACCACTACCACCACCACTACCACCACCACTACCACCACTACCACCACCACCACTACCACCACCACTACCACCACTACCACTACCACCACTACCACCACCACTACCACCACCACCACTACCACCACCACTACCACCACTACCACCACCACCACTACCACCACCACTACCACCACCACTACCACCACCAATACCACCACCACTACCACCACCACTACCACCACCACCACTACCACCACCACTACCATAACCACTAACACCACCACTACCACCACCATTGCCACCACCACTACCACTACCACCACCACCACCACCACCACCACTACCACCACCACTACCACCACCACTACCACCACCACTACCACCACCACTACTACCACCACCACTACCACCACCACTACCACCACCACCACTACCACCACCACTACCACCACCACTACCACCACAACTACCACCACCACTACCACCACCACTACCACCACCACTACCACCACCACTACCACCATCACTACCACCACCACTACCACCACTACCACCACCACCACTACCACCACCACTACCACCACCACTACCACCATCACTACCACCACCACTACCACCACTACCACCACCACCACTACCACCACCACTACCACCACCACTAACACCACCACTGCCACCACCACTACCACTACCACCACTACCACCACCACCACCACCACTACCACCACCACTACCACCACCACTACCACCACCACTACCACCACCACTACCACCACCACTACCACCACCACTACCACCACTACCACCACCACCACTACCACCACCACCACTACCACCACCACCACTACCACCACCACTACCACCACCACTACCACCACCACTACCACCACCACTACCACCACCACTACCACCACCACTACCACCACCACTACCACCACCACTACCACCACCACTACCACCACCACTACCACCACCACTACCACCATTATCACCACCACTATCACCACCACTACCACCACAACTACCACAAC
>NC_091334.1:6697994-6700494 GCF_038502225.1 Cherax quadricarinatus | reverse complement strand
TTGTTGTTAGGGGTACACATAGCACCTCTGCTCCCTCTCTCAATACCCATGGGGAGATGTTATCTGGCCCCATTGCCTTTGAGGTATCTAGCTCACTCAGAAGCCTCTTAACTTCTTCCTCGGTGGTGTGCACTGTGTCCAGCACTTGGTGGTGTGCCCCACCTCTCCGTCTTTCTGGAGTCCCTTCTGTCTCCTCTGTGAACACTTCTTTGAATCTCTTGTTGAGTTCTTCACATACTTCACGGTCATTTCTAGTTGACTCTCCTCGTTCCTTCCTTAGCCTGATTACCTGGTCCTTGACTGTTGTTTTCCTCCTGATGTGGCTGTACAACAGTTTCCGGGTCAGATTTGGCTTTCGCTGCTATGTCATTTTCATATTGTCTTTGGGCCTCCCTTCTTATCTGTGCATATTCGTTTCTGGCTCTACGACTGGTCTCCTTATTCTCCTGGGTCCTTTGCCTTCTATATTTCTTCCATTCCCTAGCACACTTGGTTTTTGCCTCCCTGCACCTTTGGGTAAACCATGGGCTCATCCTGGCTTTTTCATTATTCCTGTTACCCTTGGGTACAAACCTCCTCAGCCTCCTTGCATTTTGTTGCTACATATTCCATCATCTCATTAACTGGCTTCCCTGCCAGTTCTCTGTCCCACTGAACCCCGTTCAGGTAGTTCCTCATTCCTGTGTAGTCCCCTTTCTTGTAGTTTGGCTTCATTCGTCCTGGCCTTCCTGCTTCTCCCTCCACTTGTTGCTCTACTGTAGCAGAAGCTTAAAACCACATGGTCACTGGCCCCAAGGGGTCTTTCGTATGTGATGTCCTGGATATCTGCACTACTCAAGGTGAATACTAAGTTCAGCCTTGCTGGTTCATCCTCTCCTCTCTCTCTTGTAGTGTCCCTTACGTGTTGGCACATGAAGTTTTCCAGTACCACCTCCATCATCTTAGCCCTCCATGTATCTTGGCCCCCTATGTGGGTCCAAGTTCTCCCAATCGATCTCCTTGTGGTTAAAGTCACCCATGATCAGGAGCTTTGCCCTGCATGCATGAGCTCTTCTGGCCACTCTAGCCAGTGTATCAACCATCGCTCTATTGCTCTCGTCGTACACTTGCCTTGGCCTCCTGCTGTTCTGTGGTGGGTTATACATCACTGCTATTACCACCTTGGGACCTCCAGAGTGAAGTGTTCCCGCTATGTAATTACTTTCTTCTCCGCTGTCTCCTCTCTCCAGCTCATCAAAATTCCAGCGATTTTTGATCAGCAACGCCACTCCTCCACCCCCTGTTCCCTCTGTCTTTCCTCAGGATTTGGTATCCCGTTGGAAAGATGGCATCTGTTATCATACCTGTAAGCTTGGTTTCTGTGAGAGCTATGATGTCCGGTGATGCTTCTTTGACTCTTTCATGCCACTCCTCCCACTTATTTGTTATTCCATCAGCGTTTGTGTACCATACCTTCAGTTTCCTTTCCAACACTGTGGTTTGGGGGGCCTGTGAGGGTGGGAGACCTGGTGGCATACTGTGGGATTCTATAGCTCGGTGTTGGGTGGAGGCTGTGGGTATGGATTGTAGTGTGTGTTGGGATGGTGTGATAGGTTGTATGGTTCTGAGAATAGTTGTGTGTGTGCTTGCCCTTGCTGTTCTGTTCTGCCTGACTGACCTCTGCTGGTTCCATCCTTGTCTCTTTTCCTAGCTCCTTTCCTTTTTGTCCTCTCCCTCAGCTGCTGTCGTTCTGATTTTGTTCTGTCTCTGTCTAAGAACACCCTCTTGTACTCTTCCGAGTATTTCAATCGTAGTTTCTCTTGGAGGATCCTGTTCCCGCACTGTTTCCATCCTGAGAATCAGCTTGATTGGTCAGGTTTCTCCCCTTCGAGTATCCCCCTATTCTCTGAAAATTTACAATCTTGTCCATCTCTTCACCTATTTCCGTGATGATTTTCTCAATCTCCTTTCTTTCTTCCTGCTGCCTTTCAGTGTGTGTCCTTTCCTCTCTCTCCTGAAGCCCATGGATAAACACTGATTTTGCCCTTTCTTCCTCCCATTGCCTCACCCTCTGTGACTCTGGATCCTGCCTGTATGTGGTCAGTTTCTCCCTTGATTTTTCCAGTGGCTCTTGATAGCCTGGTTGTGCCTCAGCAATCGACCTATCACCCTCTCCATCTGCAACCAGCTGTTCTTCCCTTTCACTCCTTGGTCCTCCTTGGCAGGCTGATATGACCTTAGCATAATTCATAATTCCTTCCTTCCTGTTCGGCCTCAGCACTTCATATGCTGTGTCTTCTCTGGTCACTGCCCCTGTAACTCGCTTCAGCCTATTTATCTCATCTTCTAGGACCCTTATCTTGGCTACTGCAGTTTCTGACTTGTGCCTCCCAATTCTTTGTCTCCTTCTCCAACCTCTTTTCCAATTTCCAACTTTCCATTTTTTTTCAGAAAGTTTCCTAATTTTCTTTTCTCCCACTCTTGTTCCATCCTTTCCACTGCTCCTCCATCCACTCCTCCC